>NC_135953.1:132626578-132786578 GCF_053455715.1 Rhinoraja longicauda | reverse complement strand
TGACCCGCTGAGTTGCACAAGAATTTTGTGTCTACCTTCTCATTCATTAGAAGTCACAATTCACAGCTGGACTCACTGTCTACCAAGGCCCTAGAATTCTTGTTATGTTGTTATAAGCCTGGACCTCCGGCAGAATACAATGTAAACAATGCTGCGTAATGTGACATGCTTGATGCAAACAAGATTTAGTGCATTATTGAAATGCTGCTTTTTCAACTTACAAAATATTACTAATACCATGTATTAATTTCTAGGACCATCCATGCCACTCCATTATTACCTTTGCCAGAACTGTATTTAAGGCAATGATCATAACCCCATCCCCATGAAAACAAACAGCAATTGTAATATTCCCAACTAGAAGAAGGGTCTCGACCCGAAACGTCGCCCATTCCTTCTCTCCTGAGATGCTGCCTGACCTGCTGAGTTACTCCAGCATTTTGTGAATAAATTCCCTACTAGATTACTAGACTGGAAATTATAGCAGTGGTAACCTGGTGGAAATGTCAGCATTGATAATTTGCTGATAACGTATCATTGGTGTGAATAATAATAATGAATTTCTTCATTTGACTTTACTCTTGTGCAGAAAAAAATCGAGCATGTTATGAAAACCCTTGTTGTAGTCTGGCCACTTGTAAATAAAAGTTGCAAGGAAGAACATTCAGTTGCAAAGACACAAAAACAATCATCAGTGAAACCATCAAGAAAGATTTGCGCACATACATGCGTTAATTTAAAGTTGACCACTGCTTAATTTGTTGTCTCCATCGAATTGGCCTAAAAACATTAAGAGCAACAGATCATTACTGAAGGCCACAAGGGTCTTGCATGCTCTCCTGTACTTGACAGGCAATCTGACAGCCCACACCAACAGGGGCCACAGAACGCCCCTAGTATCTGGACTACCTTGGTCCCATGATAATTAGCATAGATGAAGATACTATTCTTGCAAAAAATTAATAAAACACCTTTAATGATAGAGCTTGGAGATCCAGGATACATTTAACTGGAAATCCAAGAATTCTTGCATTGGTAACTGCACTGTAACTAGGGAAGATAAACCTTTCTGCAGGCACCAGAAGGCTGACAGCCAACAAAAATCTATGAGCTGAAGAACAAATAGTGGATGAAAAGGGGGAATGGGGGAGAGCATATCAAGAGCAGAGCATCCACTGGTAGGAATGTTTTGAAAAACTCCTCAACCTTGGCTCTATCTTTGATATGAATGTCATACCAACTGACCTGTCCAAACTCATCACTACTAGATCAACAAGAAGACAAGGTCACTCACTAACCAGCTGAAAAAAGAAGAGCTCAGAATTAAATGGTATCCTTGCTGAGTTTCTAAAACATAGTTATAAGATCCTAAGTGATACGAACAGAATTAGGCCATTCGGCCCATCAAGTCTACTCCGCCATTCAATCGTGGCTAATCTATCTCTTCTTCCTAACCCCATTCTTCTGTCTTCTCCCCAAAACCTCTGACACCCGTACTAATCAAGAATATATCTATCGCTACCTTAAATATATCCACTGACTTTGCCTCCACAGCCTTCAGTGGCAAAGAATTCCACAGATTCACCACGCTCAAACAAAAGAAATTCCTCCTCATCTCCTTCCTGAAAGAACATCCTTTAATTCTAAGGCTATGACCGCTAGTCCTTTATTGCCTGCTTGTGGGTGTGACAATGCGTAATGGGGAGTGTCTAGATGGGAGGAGGCTAGCGTGTCGACAGAGGTTGTGGGTCAGTTTAGACTCGGAGGATGGTGAGCATACAGTTGTTTACCATGCGCTCGTACCGGTTATATTTGTAAGAACCATACTGTAATAACTGCAAGAATTCTAGATATTGTTAGAAGAAGAAACAGTTGATAAAGTACGGAAGCTGATGAATTACTCTATGATTTGTGCTATTTTAATAAAACCAATTAATGAAGAAAAGAAGTTTGGAAGATTCGTTTTGTCATATCAGGGTGCGACGTGTGCGTAAGCTATAACCACATTTCATCCCCGAGAAGTAATGGCTATCGAAGTGGGATTTCGAGATGGTATAGAAACTGCCATTACATATGTTAACCTACTCATTCCTGGAATCATTCTTGTAAACCTCCTCTGGAACCTCTCCAGAACCAGCACATCCTTCCTCAGATATTGTCCCTAAAATTGCTCACAATATTCCAATTGCAGCCTTATAGACAATAGACAATAGGTGCAGAAGGAGGACATTCGGCCCTTAGAGACCCTTATAGACCTTTAGCATTCCATCCCTGTTTTTATATACAAGCCCTCTTGAAATTAACACCTGCATTGCATTTGTTTTAGTGAAGAGCAACTTCTATTAAAAAATTGCCTCATCGTTAACATCTTGGAAGAGGATATGACAGTGAACATCAGAGATGCTCTTATGACCATCTTCAGAAAAGGGAGGCAAAACTGATGGTAGTAACTACAGAGGAATCTTCCAACAACCTGCCACAGGAAAAATCATCATAAGGGTCCTTCTGAACCTCAATTACCAAAGAAATGTACCCCAAATTGTGATGTGGGGGTCCATACATTATAGAGGCAAAGGACATTAAGGTAAGGGGGGCAAGTTTTAATAGGAACCTGAGGGGCAATGTTTTCACTCAGAGCATGGTGGGTCAGAAAAGCCACCAGCATCCACAAAGACTCTTCACACCGCTGCAACAGTCTGTTCAAACTCCTTCCATCGGGCAGACGATACAAGGCCTTCTATGCCCGCACCTCCAGACTCAGGAACAGCTTCATCCCCAGGGCCATAGCTGCCATGAACCGGTCCTGCTGAGCCGGATGGTCACATCGCACAGTGATCCGGCACAGATCTACTTGCACTTTATTCTGTTTTAAAACTGTTACAATTCGTTTCGTTGGGTTGTTTAAATTAATACTGACTAGCTAATTAAATTATTGCATCGTATGGGAGGCGCATTCCCAATCTCGTTGTACCCCTGTACAATGACAATAAAGATATATTGTATTGTTGCATTGTATTGTATTGTATATGGAAAGAGTTTCCTGAGGAGGTAGTTGAGGCAGATACTATAACAGCATTTAACAGGCATTTGGACAAGTACATGGACAGGAAACATTTAGAGGGAAATAGGAGCCAAAACACTGGCAAATGAGATTAGCTTAAAAGGGGCATCTTGGGTTGAAGGGCCTGTTTCTGTGCTGTATGAATACAACATGAATTTTGCTGCACATTATCACCAAAAACAATGCAGGAAATAGCATGAATAACTTTACATTGACTTTTCTGACCTCATTACACCGGTTGATCTCCTCGTACACCGAAACATCCACAATAATCAGTCTGAAGGGACATGACTCGAAATGTTCCCTGGCCGTTCCATCCACAAATGCTGCCTGACCTGCTGAGATACACCAGCACTTTGTGCGTTACCCACTCTGATGACGATGATGGTACTTTACTGTCACTCGTACCTAGGTACAATGAAAATCATATTGTTTTTGCACACAAAGTACACAAACGAGTCGCCACAAAGGTGCCGACAGAGTTACAAAATGTACTCACCCCTTCTTTGTCTCCACCTTTCTGCCGGGTCCCCTTTGTTCTTGGTGGCCCCCCCACACCGGGTCCTCTTCGTTATCGGAGTTGCTGCTCATCCAACTGAATCGTCCTACCACAACCAGAGAGCAGTGCTGAACTACTATCTACCTGTTTGGTGACCCTCGGACTATCCTTGATCAGACTTTGCTGGCTTTACCTTGCATTAAACGTTATTCTCTTATCATGTATCGATACACTGTAAATGGCTGGAGCGACTGGGTTTGTATACTCTGGAATTTAGAAGGATGAGAGGAGATCTCATTGAAATATATAAGATTATTAAGGGATTGGACACGCTAGAGGCAGGAAACATGTTCCTGATGTTGGGGGAGTCCTGAACCAGGGGCCACAGTTTAAGAATTAAGGGGTAGGCCATTTGGAACGGGGATGAGGAAAAACTTTTTCACTCAGAGAGTTGTGAAACTGTGGAACTCTCTGCCTCAGAAGGCAGTGGCCAATTCCATGGATGCTTTAGATAGAATTAGAGAGAGTTAGATAGAGCTCTTAATGATAGCGGAGTCAAGGGATATGGGGAGAAGGCAGGAATGGGGTACTGATTGTGGATGATCAGCCATGATCACGGTGAATGGCGGTGCTGGCTCGAAGGGCCGAATGGCCTACTCCTGCACCTATTGTCTATTGTCTATTGTCTAAATACTCGAGTGTAATCATGTATTGCCTTTCTACTGACTGGTTAGCACGCAACATAAGTTTTCACTGTACCTCAGTAGAAGTGACAATTAACTAAACTGAACTAAAACTGACTCCGGAACCTGAATCTGGCTCCCACCTCGGCCTGACTCCAACCCAACCCGCGGACTTCTACCTTGAAGCTTTGACCTTGGCCCGACTCTGGCTCAGGCCTCATGGCACAGACCTCGAGGCAACGGCCGCCGGGACTCCTACCATGAGGATCTGACCTCGGCCTGACCTCGAGGGACTCTGACCTGAAGGACTCTGACCCCAACCCGATCTCCAGGGAGTCCGACCGCCAGGACTTGGACCTCCCTCCATAGGCCGCGGCGCTCTGAAGGCAGGGTGGTGTCAAATAACGCTGGATTATCACCCCAACACTCTTTCAATCTTTCTTGCTGCAGTGCAGTAGTTTAATTTCAGGAAGTTTCCAACCGTAGTATAGTAAATCTATAAGATAAATGGAAACTGTTCAATCTACATCAAGCCTACTCCAGAATCATGATCAAGCATGGAGCTGCAGTGTGTAAATAGACAATAGACAATAGACAATAGACAATAGGTGCAGGAGTAGGCCATTCAGCCCTTCGAGCCAGCACCGCCATTCAATGCGATCATGGCTGATCACTCTCAATCAGTACCCCGTTCCTGCCTTCTCCCCATACCCCCTCACTCCGCTATCCTTAAGAGCTCTATCCAGCTCTCTCTTGAAAGCATCCAACGAACTGGCCTCCACTGCCTTCTGAGGCAGAGAATTCCACACCTTCACCACTCTCTGACTGAAAAAGTTCTTCCTCATCTCCGTTCTAAATGGCCTACCCCTTAATGATGCATGTATAAGCACACATTTGGAAGGCAGGATCCAAGTGTTTTTTTTTTTACTTGTTCATTGATGCACATGAAAGGATAGTCCTAACAGCTCACATCTGCGAAGAACCTCCGACAACATTTTCCTACAGCACTGGACTGCCCCTCGCTCAGACAATAAATGTCCATAAAGAGACCCTGAAAAAAAATATGGACCACTTCCCATATCTCCTGAGAGTGGCATAGTGGTACAGCAGGTCGCAGTGATGCCCCACAGGTTCAATCTCGATCTCTGATGCGTTTGACTCTGCAATCACACACATGAATTACATGGGCGTTACTCTGAGAAACAGAGCCATTACTTTGACCGGGAAGCATTGTTGAAACATATTGAGGTCAAATATGGCAAAGCACTGTGTGTATATCAAGAGATGAGAGCAAAACAGTTGTCGACTCTGCCTACAATGCTACGGCAGGCAATGCAACCTGTTGCTTGTTTTTGAAACAGTTTTGGTCTGCAAAATGATAAACTATTGCACAATTTTCCTGCTAACTTGTAGATCCTGTTGATCTGGTAACAGAATTTCCACACTGTATCCCTAAACTCCAAATAAACTAAACTGTATAAGCAGCACAGTTACAATGGGCCAGATTTTGCTGACATGGATACAGCTCCCACGATTAACTTGAGTAATTGCTGCAGACCCATGTGCGTATAATTCAGTTAGAAATACAGTATATACAACAAAGTTTTATACAACTCTATACAATAAAGTCTCAATGGTCGGATTTGGCTGGCACAGTTTTACTACAAGGCACTAACATGTATAATTACCACACTCTCAAATTCACCTAATCTAGATGTCGGCTGCTTGTTCCCTGAACCAAAGTGTTTTGGGAACTAGCCACAAAGCCTTGAGCAGCAGAAGGGCCTCCAGTTGTACAATGGAGAAGCCTCATTCCAGAAGCTGCTCTGATATCTATGACAGCTGGCAAATCTATGTCCCGAGTTTAGTAAACGGTTGAATCATTAATCATCTATAGATATCCATGAATTACACGTAATTGAAACAATTTATAAAACTATTAAAATATTTTAAAATATATTAGATACACTTTTGAATAATTATATACATTAAACTATCGACAAATATTAAAAATAAGTTTATTTTTTATCTACCTTCCCAACAATCTGACAATCCACAATGAAATCAGTGGATTTGTGGATATTGTGGTAGATAGATATTAAAAGAAGAAACTAAACATGTTTAAAGATAAAACAATAACTTGAGATGTGGTCGTCAACTTACTTGTATTTAAAACATCTGGGCAAATGTGATGATAATTTTTTTAAATCCTATGAAAGGTAGAGTTAGTTAAAAGTAGCAATACCATACTTTGTAATTGCCTATGCCAGAAAGAATTCAAAATGATTCTAATGCACAAGATGGATGAGAAATTATATGGCGACATTTGATTTGTAATGGCAACAATAAAGAGATATTTTGTTCGTGGTTTTATAAGACAAATTAGTTGATTATGCAAACTTGGGTTTTTTTATTCCTCAAGAAACCTTCTTCAGTTTACAATAGTCAATAAACTATCATCAGTGCAATTTGCAAATAGGTTCTACTATTTTAAACTTGACATTTGTAAGACATGTGATACAGCCACATTCACATTGAACAACCGCATTTGGCATATTCTCAGAATGGGGTAATGGCGACTTCTATGGGAACGATGCCAAATGGCATCCAGAGCATTGGCACTTGAACTTCATTTGTACTACTCATTTCTCTTTCTCTTAAGAATTTATTTATTCGTTATTTTTAATACATCACCCAAAATGTTCATCTTATTTTAAATTAAAAAGGTCTGTGCAGCAACTTAAATTTCTAAGAAGTTAAAGAGAGCAGTATTGAAAATTGCTCGTGATTGTCGTCTACTGTTTTGGCATGACTGAAGTGTGAGGTTGTCTCTTTTGGTGGCACTGTTGTCTCTGATTAGGCAGGCTATGCGTTAAACCCTTCCCGATAATTGTAGCATTTGACTCATCAGTATTAAATGTTAAATGATTAAACAATATTAAATGGTTTTTTTAAAAAACATTTTAAGTGACGCTGTCCTTCAGGTGTATTTACAAATTCACAGGATAATCTAGGAGATGGAGGGAGAGAGAGGGAGAGGGTTGAGCAAATGGTGTGGAGGGCATGGTGAAGGTGATGTGCATTTAAAAGCTTTGAGTAAATATGATAATGACTTGAAAGGAGATAAAGCACCCAGATAGGTAAATCTGAATTTACCAGTGAAGGTTCAAGTTTATAAATTACTCCATTGACTACTAAAAGAATGTTTTTCAAGGATTGTCAGGGATAAAAATGTTTACAAGCTATACATCTCGAATTCTAGCACATAATCTGTTTATGCGTTTCATGTGTATGTAGCACATAATCTTTTTATGCATTTCTGGGACAAACTGCATGTTGCACACTGGGTAGCAGGAATAAGGAATAAACCAATTAACACATCATCTCTGACCTAACAGATTATTAACCAGGATTTAACTACTCTGTGTTATCAGGCACTTATTGTTTTTAAACTGAAAAGAGCTATTGTGCCTCAAACTTGATGTCAAGGTGGACTTTACAATGGCCATAAATGCCTTTGTATGTAAATTCACGTACCATCCCAGTGATCCTCACAAATCAGTCGGATGTTACTGTTTCTGAAGGAAGCTTTGAGAGCATCCTTGAATTACTTCATGCATAGGAAGGAACTAAAGATGTTGGTTTAGACGGCACGGTGGCGCAGCGGTAGAGTTGCTGCTTTACAGCGAATGCAGCGCCGGAGACTCAGGTTCGATCCTGACTACGGGTGCTGCACTGTAAGGAGTTTGTACGTTCTCCCCGTGACCTGCGTGGGTTTTCTCCGAGATCTTCGGTTTCCTCCCACACTCCAAAGACGTACAGGTATGTAGGTTAATTGGCTGGGTAAATGTAAAAATTGTCCCTAGTGGGTGTAGGATAGTGTTAATGTAAGGGGATCGCTGGGCGGCACGGACTTGGTGGGCCGAAAAGGCCTGTTTCCGGCTGTATATATATGATATGATGATATGATATGATACGATACACTGAAGATACACACAAAATTTTGGAGTGACTCAGCGGGCCAGGCAGCATCTCTGGAAGGAAGGAATGGGTGACGTTTCGGGTCGAGACCCTTCTTCAGACTCGACCCGAAACGTCACCCATTCCTTCTCTCCAGAGATGCTGCCTGGCCCGCTGAGTTACTCCAGCATTTTGTGTCTACCTTCGATTTAAAATGGCATCTGCAGTTCTTTCCTACACATGAAGTTTGTATGTTCTCTCTATGACTGGATGGGTTTTTTCCAGGTGCTCTGGTTTCCTTACACATTTCAAAGATGTGCAGGTCTGTAGGTTAATTGGCTTCTGAAATTTTTTCCTAGTGTGTAGGATAGAATGATTGTGATCACTGGTCGGTGCTGACTGTAGGCCGATGGTCCTGTTTCCACGCTGCATCTCTAAACTAAACTAAAGTAAAATAAAATAAAATAAAATAAAGGCTGAAGTGACATTAATTCTGCAGCAGCAATGGAGTTTGAACAATCGTGTAGAGTAGTTCCACCCTAGCAGGAAGTTTGTTGGCGGAGAGGTGAGATCCAGTATTGTGGTGAGATCAAGAAAAGTGTCTGAGCAACGCGGAATTCTTAACACCAATCTGTTTGAAGATTGGGTCTATTACAGGCCCATTTGTTGCAACCACAGCTTGCATGCCATCATGGAACAAACATAAGATAATGATGAATTTCTGTGGGCCAGAAAGTTTGAGAAAGCTATGCCACCATACTTCTCAAAGACGTTAGTGAAGTCAAAATAGGCCATGTATAAATATTGATGCTGTTCTCTGAATTTTACTTACAGTTGATGCATGGTGAAAATCCTGTCCTTAATTCTTCAAAATGGACAGAATCCATAGAGCTGTTGTGGGAGCAACTCTTCTATCTTTGGGAGAAGGTAGTTGACGATTACTTTTTTAATGACTTTCCTTGAGCAGACAGCAAGGCAAACCCTCTATAGTTACTGCAATCAGATTTGTTTTCTTTTGTGCAGATAGTCATGTTTTTGGTCATATTTGAGGTACTCTAGCATATTCTTCCCAGGTTTGAGTTTATAACTGAAGTTCCTGTCCCCACCTTTATATACTGCTGTGATATAGTCTTTTTTTGAAGCCTTGCTGTTTTTCAATTGGTATGTGGATTTTTGATGGTCTTTTCAGTCTGTGATGGTGGCAAGATTGGACTAGATAGCTTGTTGTGATCAGGAGCCGAGGAGTCTTGTGCCAAAGACAAAGCTATGTTTGAGGAGTCTTCAAAGTATTCTTTCTAGAGGGTGCTGGATACTTCTTCCATTCTTGCTTGCCTCTGTTCTAGGCTCTCTTCAGAATGGACTTTTCGATATCTGGGTCATAATTGGCCATGGACAAAACAGAAAAGTGAATGTATGTTATCGTAATCAATGAGTTGCTGTAGTTACTTCACGTTCTATCTGCCAATTTTGGGTGATGGAGTTTCTGGTGGAACTTCTTGACTTTCATGGACATGAGGGGGGGGAGGGGGGGGGAGGGGGGGAGGGGGGAAGGGGGGGGAGGGGGGGGGTCCCTTCATGTGTATTATGGAAAATTATAATATGTTCTGTTTTCCAGAAACATGTCCCCGTAATGCAAAGGTCACGTGAGATGGGAAACCAAGGTGAATTAAAAAATGAGGACATTAAAGGAATTTATTTTAGGAAAGAAATGGATTACTGAAGAATTCTTTTGAAGTAAAAATCCCTTGATCTGCTAGTTTACACCATGATTCTAAAGGTGTGGCTTTGGTTTTAATGGATTTATATGTTGATTTATATTGGTAGATAAATTGGTTTTAATTTTCCAGAATATGCTGCATTTTTGAAAGACCTCCAAAGGTCTTATAATCTTAAATGCAATTCCACTTTTAGTTTAGTTTAGAGATACTGTACGGAAACAGGCTCTTTGGCTCACCGGATCCATGCCGACCAGTGACCCCTGCACATTAACACTATCCTACACCCACTAGGGACAATTTGTACATCTACCAAACCAATTAACCTACAAACCTGTACATCTTTGGCATGTGGGAGGAAACCAAAGATCTCAGAGAAAACCCACGCAGATCACAGGGAGAACGTACAAACTCCGTACAGACAGCAGCCGTAGTCAGGATCGAACCCGGGTCTCCGGCGCTGCATTCGTTGTAAGGCAGCAACTCTACCGCTGCGCCACCGTGACCGCCCTAATCCAACATGAATGGAGAACAATACTAGGAAGCAATAGGGCTGTTAAAATGGAAAAAAAAGAAAATGCTGGAGAACTCAGGAAATTCTGATTCTAATCTTCAACCTATAATGTTAACCATTTGTCTTTATACGGATCCTGCCTGTTGTGCTGAGGTTTTCCATCCTGTTTGCTTATATTTCTCCAGGTTAATTGGGCTGACATCTGAAATAGGAAGTGATACAATCTACCAATTATCTACTAATTATCTGTGAAATATGTTAAAAGAGAACACCCAGAGAATCACATGATAGCTATGTTCATTACTGAATTCTAAAAGGAAAATTAAGCTTTATAAATCTGTTAAGAGTTTTTCTGAGTTATAATCAGAAAGTAGATTAGTTAGTAGATGTGCTGAGTTTGAATTTTTAAAAAGCATTTGATAAAACATCGCACTATATTATGCAAAGTTATATTGCAAGTTACTGGCGATATATTAACGGATTAAGGATTGTTAAAGGATATAAAGAAGAATAGGAGCAAACCGATCTTTCAAGAGAGAGCTAGATAGAGCTCTTAAGGATAGCGGAGTCAGGGGGTATGGGGAGAAGGCAGGAATGGGGTACTGATTGAGAATGATCAGCCATGATCACATTGAATGGCGGTGCTGGCTCGAAGGGCCGAATGGCCTCCTCCTGCACCTATTGTCTATTGTCTATTGTCTATTTTTGAGTTGACAGTCCATGACTAGTCAGGTAGTGCTGACTCTACGAGCATGAGAAGGAGGTGGAGGAGAAGGTACACGTGGCTTCTCCGCCATAGATCATGACCAATAGGCACTTTGGCTAAACCACCTTCCTCTTTGATATCCGTAACTCTTGATTTTTCCTTCAGCTTAAACATCTAGCTAAGTTATACATAATTACTCATACCCATTGTCCTCTGGAGTAAAGAAATCCAAAGGATTTACAACTTCTGAGAAAAGAAATTCCTCCATCTCGTAAAATGACCCACCCCATCTTCTGGATGCCCTGGTAGAAGAAATATCTTAACAACAACTTTATACTGTACCTTCCACTTGGTTTTTTTCATCGAAGTCATTAATATCTGCATGTAAATAGTCAAGGCCACAGGACTTATCTTTTAGTCATCCTGTTATTAATAGCTTGCCAACTTGAAAATGACTAATTTATTTCTGTTCTCTATCTGTTAACCAATGCACTAACACGATAACATGTTAACAACAATCCATACAGTGCACTTTAATGTGGCACTTTATCAGATTATTTTTGGATGTGCAAATAAACCACATCTACTGACTGCCTATTTTCTATTATCATATCATATCATATATCTACAGCCGGAAACAGGCCTTTTCGGCCCTCCAAGTCCGTGCCGCCCAGTGATCCCCGTACATTAACACTATCCTACACCCACTAGGGACAATTTTTTTTAACATTTACCCAGCCAATTAACCTACATACCTGTACGTCTTTGGAGTATATTCCATTACCTTCACCCTCAAAGTACAAAGGTATACTTATTATCATATCATCATATATATACAGCTGGAAACAGGCCTTTTCGACCCTCCAAGTCCGTGCCGCCCAGCGATCCCCGTACATTAACACTATCCTACACCCACTAGGGACAATTTTTTTTTACATTTACCCAGCCAATTAACCTACATACCTGTACGTCTTTGGAGTATATTCCATTACCTTCACCCTCAAAGTACAAAGGTATACTTATTATCATATCATCATATATATACAGCCGGAAACAGGCCTTTTCGACCCTCCAAGTCCGTGCCGCCCAGCGATCCCCGTACATTAACACTATCCTACACCCACTAGGGACAATTTTTTTTTTACATTTACCCAGCCAATTAACCTACATACCTGTACGTCTTTGGAGTATATTCCATTACCTTCACCCTCAAAGTACAAAGGTATACTTATTATCATATCATCATATATATACAGCCGGAAACAGGCCTTTTCGACCCTCCAAGTCCGTGCCGCCCAGCGATCCCCGTACATTAACACTATCCTACACCCACTAGGGACAATTTTTTTTTACATTTACCCAGCCAATTAACCTACATACCTGTACGTCTTTGGAGTGTGGGAGGAAACCGAAGATCTCGGAGAAAACCCGCGCAGGTCACGGGGAGAACGTACAAACTCCTTACAGTGCAGCACCCGTAGTCAGGATGGAACCTGAGTCTCCGGCGCTGCATTCGCTGTAAAGCAGCAACTCTACCGCTGCGCTACCGTGGATGATTTATCTTGTACAGGATCATGTTGACTCTGTATGATCACACTGACCATTCACCATTTTGTATGTGATCTGCCACCACTTTCTTAACAATGGATTCTAACATTTTCTTGGTGACCAATGTTAGAATAAATGCCCGTTAGTTTCACATTTTCTTTCCCTCTGTGGATAGCAACATTACATAATCACAAAAGTTATATTTTTTGTGCACAAGTGGAAAGCAGATAATTTATTAAAACCTTTATAATATTATTGAAATTGTATATTACACAATATATAGCTGTCACTGGGATAGATGACTGGATTTATAATTATTTCACAAAATGCTGGAGTAACTCAGCAGGTCAGGCAGCATCGCAGGAGAGAAGGAATGGGTGACGTTTTGGGTCGAGACCCTTCTTCAGACTGATGGCGGGGGGGGGGACAAAGGAAGGATATAGGTGGAGACAGGAAGATAGAGCGAGAACTGGGAAGGGGGAGGGGAAGAGACGGACAGAGGAGCTATCTAAAGTTGGAGATGTCAATGTTCATACCGCTGGGCTGCAAGCTGCCCACGTGAAATATGAGGTGCTGTTCTTCCAATTTCCGATGGGCCTCACTATGGGACTGGAGGAGGCCCATGACAGAAAGGTCAGACTGGGGGAGTGGGAGGGGGAGTTGAAGTGCTCAGCCACCGGGAGATCAGGTTGGTTAAGGCGGACTGAGCGAAGGTGTTGAGCGAAACGATCGCCGAGCCTGCGTTTGGTTTCGCCGATGCAAAAAAGTGGACATCTAGAGCAGCGATTTATTATTATATGCATCTGTGTTTTAACCCTTTGGTTGGTGTCAATCCTCTCTTTGTGTTGTCTTACTAAAATGAAATTGCACTTTGCTAAATCTTGAGGTTTGTGTTTTCAAATTGTTGAAATGAGTAGTTAATGGAGTGGATCAGTGAGTGAGCAAATGGTGATGGGGGGGGGGGGGGGTGGGGTGGTTGGTGGGAAGTGCCTAACTCAATTTTCATTTTGTGTCATTCCTATTCTCACATCCACATAAAGTAGAAAATCTTTAGTTAGGTGAGGCTTCTATGAAAAAAAATATCATGCACACTTTGGTCTACAAATTTGATATATTAATGCATTTTTCATTTAAATGCAGAAAAAATTCTGACCAGACAAAAATATTTAATTTAAAATCTATAAGCAAAATTTGAATTGTAGCTCGAGAGAGGTGTCGATTAGATTTATAACCTCTGTGGCATTGAATTTGTTTTTGATAACTTCCATCAGTTAAACCAGTTTCCATAGACGGGCTAACTATTGCTTAAATTGGACAAATATGTTTTCACTTTGGACTTAGAGATATATTTACTTAGAGTTTTTGGAGAAAAAAAAAGTTTTTAATGTGATTTAGTTGATTTTAGATGTGACATTTTCAGAATATTGATCTTTTACTTGACAAAAAAACCCCCTTGGTTTGAAATGATTTGTAGGGCCTGACTTGGATGTTTGATGGTTGTTTTTTTGTGTCATTTGCTGCACTCTCTTTAGTGAGACCTAAACCTAAACGGTTCTGAGCACTGTTCCAGAATGATAGCCCAGATTGTGCTGGGGATTTTAACTTATTACTCTCTGAAATGAAAGTAAGAACACAACCGTTGCAATGATTTATGGATTGGTATTATGAAAGCATAGTTCTGACTCAGACTGACTAGACAATAGACAATAGGTGCAGGAGTAGGCCATTCGGCCCTTCGAGCCAGCACCACCATTCAATGTGATCATGGCTGATCATTCCCAATCAGTACCCCGTTCCTGCCTTCTCCCCATACCCCCCGACTCCGCTATCCTTAAGAGCTCTATCTAGCTCTCTCTTGAATGCATTCAGAGACTTGGCCTCCACTGCCTTCTGAGGCAGTGAATTCCACAGATTCACAACTCTCTGACTGAAAAGGTTTTTCCTCATCTCCGTTCTAAATGGCCTACCCCTTATTCTTAAACTGTGGCCCCTGGTTCTGGACTCCCCCAACATTGGGAACATGTTTCCTGCCTCTAACGTGTCCAACCCCTTAATAATCTTATATGTTTCGATATGACTAGTTAGGGATTACTTTGAAGATTTTGGTCACATTCATTGTATGAATTTCCATTTGGAAGTATCACGGAGCATGGGAAGAAATGGAATTTGGTCATGATCTCAAGACTATTTGGTCCATTAAAATGTTGTTGTGAAGTTTGTTTTGAAAAAGTGCATGACAAACAGTTGGCTCTTCAAGGTTCAAGATTGCCTGAGAACAAGACCATGGGAGATGTCCTAATGTTGGTTATTTTTATCTTGATTATATAGCTATATTAATGTGATCGAGAGACCTGGTCTCTGTTGTTTACATTAAACACTGTACACCATTCTTCTTCACAGAAAACCCAAGTTTAGCTACGTGTCACTGGAAGGACTGCATTATTACTTATCCCCAACACTACTTGAGCAAACGATGGAGAGTCACTGCTTGTACCAATGCACTGCTCTCCCACCATCTCTCCATTCTGTAAATGATTTTAACTAACACTCTAATCTCATCGCAGCCTCCTCTGTTTCAAGAAGAACAGCACTCGTGTCTCCAGTTCGTCCACATGATTAAAGTCCTTCCTCATCTTGAGTAACACCAAAATAAATCTTGCATGATGTTTGATGCGTGGTTAATGAATATGTGTGGTTAACTCCATGTTTATGTGTTACGCACAGTAAATAAGTAAATGTTGCACGGGAAATGTGTTGTGAATATATATTTTTAATTTACCATTGACACTACATCGATCTCACAGGTAAAGCAGCCATTTACCATTCATCCCAGAACTACATTACTACTTCAAAGTGGACCGCATTGGTTGATTTACAGTAGAATTACATATTAGTTTTAGTTTAGTTTAGTTTATTGTCACAAGGTACAGTGCAAATGCCTTTATATGGATACATATGGATGCATATACATTTACGGACAAACATGTTAAGTGTAGCAAATTTCCCTCCATGAAGCATATTAGTTATAATTATATCATCCTCGGAATAAAAGATGTATGATCCTCAGAATAAAAGGACGTATCTTTAGAAAGGAGACGAGGAGGAATTTCTTTCTGTGGAATCTGTGGAATACATTGCCACAGAAGGCTGTGGAGGCCAAGTCAATTGATATTTTTAAGGCGGAGATTGACAGATTCTTGATTAGTACGGGTGTCAGGGATTATGGGGAGAAGGCAGGAGAATGGGATTGAGAGGGAAAGATAGATCAGCCACGATTGAATGGCAGAGTAGACATGATGGATCGAATGGCCTAATTCTGCTCCTATCATTTATGAACTTATGAACTATGAATTTAAGAGCATGACAATTCATGTGCTTTATGAGACTAGTATTTATTTTGAAATTCTTAGTTTGTTTAATCATGTGAAGTTAAATTGCCTAGCTATCATGGTGGGATATGAATTTATGTCCCATCACCAAAATCCAGACATATTCTCATATTTTCTTATGGATTGGAAGGAGGCCATTTGGTCCATCCAGTCTAGGCTCTCCCAGAACAATCTAATTTTCTCTCATATATCCATTTAACGCGACATTAATTCTCCTGTCACCCACCGACGGGGAATAATTTATAGATGCTGGTCCAATAACTTGAAATCTATGCTACCATATTCCTTATGTTTTTGATTACATTTTTATGCATGACACATCGGAATGTCTACGTCATAATCAGATTTGTGGAGAAGGCAAATCGTGGAACAATCATTAGGGATTATATAAGAAAATAACTGCAGATGCTGGTACAAATCGAGGGTATTTATTCACAAAATGCTGGAGTAACTCAGCAGGTCAGGCAGCTGCGGCTTGCCTGCAGTCCGTCTGTCTTTTGTGTTTTTGTTGTTTTTGTATGAATTGTAGTTTTAATATGTTATGTTTTGGGGGGGGGGGGGGGGGTGGGAGGGAACGGGAACTGTAAAATTCTCTCTCCCGAACGGAGACGTGACCTTTGTTTCTGTGTCGTGTCTCCGTTCCCGTTGCGGCCTACCACCGGCCATGCACCTGGGACCACCTGGGGCTCTGGTTTGCAGAGCCCGCGGCCCAGACTCACCACCTGCGGCGCTGGCTGCCTGCGGATGCTGCGGGAGCGGCTGCGACTCGTCTCCGGAGGCTCCGGCGCGGGCCGCGTGGACGTCGGAAGCCCGCAGACCCCTGGATGGGGGCCGACATCGGGAGCTCCGGCAGCGGCAGAGGCAACGTGTTCGCCCGCCCCGAATCGCGGGGCTTGGGTCGGCCCGCCACGGACCTTTCACCGTCCGGCGCGGCCTGAAATAGGCCGTTGACCTTTCACCGCCCAGCGGCGGCTTCAATATCGGGAGCCCCGACCGCCCCGACGTGGCAACTCCAACAGCCTGACCGCGGGACAAGACAGCAGGGAAGAGAAAAATACATTGTGGCCTTCCATCACAGTGAGGAGGGACTGGAGGAGACTCACTGTGATGGATGTTTCTTTTTGTTTGGTGTTAGTTGTGATTGTATGTGTTATTGCATTTTTATTGATTATTCTTATTGGTCTTATTGTTTAACTGCGGGTAATGTTTCATTTCACTACACATTTATGTGTATGTGACAAATAAACGACTATTGACTATTGACTATTGACTATCTCAGGAGAGAAGGAATGGGTGACGTTTTGGGTTAAGAAGGGTCTCGACCCGAAACGTCACCCATTCCTTCTCTCCTGAGATGCTGCCTGACCTGCTGAGTTACTCCAGCATTTTGTGAATCATTAGGGATTGATAGGAGAATCTAACCTAGCCTTTTGTATACAGAGGGAATTGGGATGTGAAGAAGAAAGAAATTGTGCACAACACTATCATGGATTCTTCATTGAATTTTTATCAATTGCCAAGTGCCAACAGAAAAAGGTTTTCACAGAACGACTTATTATGCGTTAACAACAGTTAAGTTAGCCAAAATAATCTACTCTCAAACCTTTACCAAATAATATTAATTTTGGCATATATCTCATAATATTCGATATTATGTAATTTCAAAACCTTGAATCATATGCATTTACAGGACAACATTTTCTTTATGTCCATTCTGTTGGGATATTAGAATCGATACTTCCAAATGCAGTCTACCCTCGTTATATAAGAAAATAACTGCAGATGCTGGTACAAATCGATTTATTCACAAAATGCTGGAGTAACTCAGCAGGTCAGGCAGCATCTCGGGAGAGAAGGAATGGGTGACGTTTCGAGTCGAGACCCTTCTTCAGACTGATGTCAGTGGGGCGGGACAAACGAAGGATATAGGTGGAGACAGGAAGATAGAGGGAGATCTGGGAAGGAGGAGGGGAAGGGAGAGACAGAGGAACTATCTAAAGTTGGAGAAGTCGATGTTCATACCACTGGGCTGCAAGCTGCCCAAGCGAAATATGAGGTGCTGTTCCTCCAATTTCCGGTGGGCCTCACTATGGCACTGGAGGAGCCCCATGACAGAAAGGTCAGACTGGGAATGGGAGGGGGAGTTGAAGTGCTCGGCCACCGGGAGATCAGTTTGGTTAATGCGGACCGAGTGCAGGTGTTTCGCCGATGTAAATAAGTTGACATCTAGAGCGGCAGATGCAATAAATGAGGTTGGAGGAGGTGCAGGTGAACCTTTGTCTCACCTGGAAAGACTGTTTGGGTCCTTGGATGGAGTTGAGGGGGGAGGTAAAGGGATAGGTGTTGCATCTCGTGCGGTTGCTGGGGAAAGTGCCCGGGGATGGGGTGGTCTTGGTAGGAAGGGACGAGTGGACCAGGGAGTTACGGAGGGAACGGTCTCTACGGAACGCAGAGAGGGGAGGGGATGGGAAGATATGGCCAGTGGTGGGGTCCCGTTGTAGGTGACGGAAATGTTGGTGGATGATATGTTGGATCCGCTGGCTGGTGGGGTGGAAGGTGAGAACGAGTACTACCCTCGTTATTATGGATCTCTTCATAATGGATTTCAGTTGTAGCGGACTGAGCTACAGTAATCAGACACCACTGTCTATTCAAGAACAAAAATACATTTTTAGCTGCTAAAAGAACATGAAATGACCGCTAGGTGGTTGGAGCGAATCCCTCACTTGGTTGCAGCGGACAATCAACAATAACAGACGCCATTCCCCCCTTCCCCTCCCAACTCCTGCAGTCAGTTATAACAAGGGTTATCTGTAAAGCATTCTCTACTTTGAGTCAGGTCTCCAATTTAGGGGTGCTGGCATGCTGTGACCTCTGTATGGTCGGAATTTGTAGTTTGTCTCCCGATGGAGCCAGGATGTTTCCGATTCCTTTGTTACAGTAAAACAGCCATCATATCACAGGCAAAATGCTTAGACAGGAAATTTAATTACATTTTCATTACATTTTTTTAGCATTAAGTGAACGACCTTGACATGAAACAGAGACATTTCTTGATTTTGCTACGGGAGAGATAAGTAGCGATGGTTTGCGAGCAGTTGGCAGCCTTCGAGGCAGTAGCTGAAGGAATGGTCAGAAGTTAAATAACCACAGAAGGCAAGTCTTGTGTCTGCAAGAACGCAGGTTCAATCAGTTTATTTATAACTGTATTCTACGTATTTTAGTGTCTGATCAAAAAAATAGCCTCTATACAAGTTTCTTGCAATTTGTACACCTTTCAGTTTTCACTATATTGCTGGAAAAGAGTAATCACTGATGCAGCATTTAGTTAGAGATGTCAAATTGCACAGAGTGAAAACTATTCAGCATTGCACATTCTTATAGAGAAACAAGGAACTGCAGATGCTGGTGTCCAAAAGAAGCGCAAAGTGTTGGAGTAACTCAGCGGGTCATGCAGTGGTCCCTGGAGAAAATATTCTTATAGTATCTGTCTCCTGTGTGTCTTTGTTTATTGCTCCTGTAACAATGATGCACAACGTCTGAAGAGAGAAGCAGATCCACAAGCTGAAATACTTTCTGGGGCCACACACTATGTTACCACAACCACACAAACAGATACTAATGCTTTTCATCACAAATAAAAAGTCACAAGTGCTGGAGATTATTAGCAGCCTTATTTCTGTTTCAGATTGGCATGGAGCAATGATTATAAATAACATTTTTTTTTTCCTTTTAAAGACAATGAAGGAATCCATAACAGTACAAGTTCATGAAAAATTACTTTCACAATTTTTGTTTATCAGATAGACCAGTAACTTAAGGTTGATGATAAATGTAAGATATTAATTTTATCGCAAATTTAATGCACTTTATTATAAACAATCCAATTTTACCAGCTGGTTCTTTCTTAAAATTAATATGAAGTGCCGTGCTGCTTTGAGCAGATCATTTTCACAACATCAGTCTTCTTTAAGTGTGTCCTATGTACCTGTATACTGCTTCACGACTATTATCTGTAATCTGCACTTTCTCGTTTTTTCGAGGTTCACGAGTGCAAAAGCATGCTCACAAATGAATGTTCTGCCAAAAAAGAAATCAAGTTTCGGAGGTTTTTTCCAGTTGAAGACAGCCGCAGAAATTGAGCAGATTTCCTTTACAGTATTTGCTGTAAGCCAAATCAGAAGTCGGACCAATTGGAGGTCGATAAGTTCAAGTTGGAACTTCATTCTACTGCTACTGGGTTGCCTGAAATAGTCAACAAGTAACTTAATTCACAAAATGCTGGAGTAACTCAGCAGGTCAGGCAGCATCTCAGGAGAGAAGGAATGGGCGACGTTTCGGGTCGAGACCCTTCTTCAGACTGATGTCAGGGGGGTGGGACAAAGGAAGGATATAGGTGGAGACAGGAAGATAGAGGGAGATCTGGGAAGGGGAGGGGAAGAGAAGGACAGAGGAACTATCTAAAGTTGTAGAAGTCAATGTTGATACCACTGGGCTGCAAGCTGCCCAGGCGAAATATGAGGTGCTGTTCCTCCAATTTCCGGTGGGACTCACTGTGGCACTGGAGGGGGCCCATGACAGAAAGGTCAGACTGGGAATGGGAGGGGGAGTTGAAGTGCTCAGCCACCGGGAGATCAGATTGGTTAACAAGTAACTTAAGGTTTTCAAAAAGATAGACACAAAATGCTGGAGTAACTCAGCGAGAAAGGCAGCATCCCTGGAGAGAAGGAGTCGGTGACGTTTCAGGTCGAGACCCTTCTTGTCTGAAGAAGGGTCTCGACCTGAAATGTCACCCATTTTGTGTCTATCTTCGGTTTTAACCGGCAGCTGCAGTTCCTTCCAACACATTAAGGTTTTCTATGTCTGCTGAGGTCTGCAAATCACAGCTCAAATGAATGCACTCCAGAATAGGGAGCCTAGCAATGACTGTAAGCAGAAAAAACCTACCGCCAAGGCTGGGTGGGGGTATTTTACTGGAGTTGTTTGCAGACGCTTTCAGTTTAGTCTGAAAGGACAGGGTTTAGTTGATGGGTAGCGACATGCATTGTTCCTTTCCCTGAAGCTGAAAATTGCGAGCATTAACATGGGATCATTCTGTTCAGGAAGGAAAGCACGATCACAAGCCCCTGCAGAATCTTCCAGGTGGGTCTTAGCTTTTCCTTTCATCATCAGTAAAGCTTTCATTTTTGGCTGCAGCACCACAAACTCTTTCAAGATTCTCCCCCCGCTGAGCCACCTCATCCTGCACGATAATTCACATCACCGCACTTGGCATCAGTTTCTTCTCAGTACAATTGAAATTGATGGGCGTTGAGCCCGCAAGATTTTATGGAATTGACTATAGAGACAACCATATTCATTATATGTTCAACACAAAACATTAAGCTCAGAGAATTTTTTGACAGTTTGTATGTTAATGTTCCAGATACGACTTGAAGTGTATGATTATTGCATCTTTACCTGCCATTGGCAATGTATCATTTGGTGAAGTACCAATCGGCTTTCCCCATTCACAACCAAAAGACTTAAGTGATTGATTAAAATAAAAGTAAAAAATCATATTCAGGTTAATGAATTCACATATAGACCTCTTTACCATCATAGGAATCTGCAGGAGGTGTTGCCTCACACAGGCAGTTAATACTGTTGATGAACCACACCACCCTGGCCATGCTCTGACTTTTGTTACTACCATTTAGATGAAAGTACAGGAGCCAGAAAACCATGACCTCCAGAAACAAGCACAGCGTCTTCTCAACAACCATCAGGCTCTTGAACATTTCACAACACGAAACATAACCCTACCTTAGCATTATGATTTGCTGTAGACTTTGTTTTGGTTGCACTGTGGACTTTGTAGGCTGGTTACCCAGTATTTCTGATTATTAATGTATTGTACTATTGGGTATTGCATATTTAGTAGGTGTTATTGCATTAATAGGCCTATGATGCTGCAGCTCAAGAATATAACTGTTCTGTTGCCATTACATATTACAGTTAAACAGTGTGTAGAAAGGAACTGCAGATGCTGGTTTATACCAATGAAAGCCACAAAGTTCTGGAGTAACTCAGGGGGTCAGGAAGCATCTCTGGAGAAAAAGGATGGGTGCCTTGACTCTTGACTCCTGTAAACCCTGGAGAAGTCACCATCTCTCATTACGCATACTTGCAACATCAGGTGCAACCTGGCCAATCTTTGTCGCATTCTCTCTGCGATGCAGAATAATCTGAGTGTGGTCTCTCTCATCAATGCTCTGTGCAATTGCAGTAAGACATAATTATCCCTCTGGAGGAAGGAACTGCAGATGCTGGTTTAAACCAAAGATAAACACAAAATGCTGGAGTAACTCAGCAGGACAGGCAGCATCTCTGGAGAGAAGGAATGGATGACGATTTGGGTTGAGACCAACGTCACCCATTCCTTCTCTCCAGAGATGCTGCCTGTCCTGCTGAGTTACTCCAGCATTTTGTGTCATACTTATCCCTGTGTTCACATAAAGACTGACATGTCTTTGCCTCCATGACTGCAACTGCATCTTGGCTCTCAGTAATTTACGTACAAGGACACATCAGTCTCATTGGACACCAACATTTACCGATCTCTCACCAGTTAAAACATCATCTGCTTTTCTATTTTGAGCACTGGATGACCTGATCTGTTTTTTTGGGGGAATAAAGGGAATTTGTTTTAACAGTTCTATTGATAATCAACAGATTAGCAACATACTGTAGCAGGTAGGTCAACCTGCATATAATCTCCAGGATTAGTTAAATTGGGATAGGCGAGAGTGGATAAGAATGGGTTGCATTGGGAAGGGAGAGGCTGGAGAATGGGGAGGGAATTGACATGAGATCGAAGGGTAGTAAAGAAGGATGTGAGCAGAAAGGGAGATTGGGTGATTATGGGACAGGGGGTGCATACTTCCTTACTGTAGAGTGTGGTGGACGTCTGGAATTCCTTACTGAACTGAATGATCCCAGCTTCATTATTGATAAAAAAGATTGTTCACTGACCTGGGTGATGCTGGTCAGAACATATCCATTGCTCATTCCTCATCTACCTCTGAATTCAAATCCAAACGATACTTATTGGACTAAAGGGTCCATTATTTGATGTGAATCAGCGTCTTCTGCAGAATGACTTTCAGCAAGAGCTTATGAAATGAATGCAAATGATGGCCATCAGCTTCTCGTTCTTCTTCTGACGTTCAATAAGATCATATATATAGTATAAGACAATAACTGCAGATGCTGGTATAAATCGAAGGTATTTATTCACAAAATGCTGTAGTAACTCAGCAGGTCAGGCAGCATCTCAGGAGAGAAGGAATGGGTGACTTTTCGGGTCGAGACCCTTCTTCAGACTGATGTCAGGGGGGCGGGACAAAGGAAGGATATAGGTGGAGACAGGAAGATAGAGGGAGAACTGGGAAAGGGGGAGGGGAAGAGAGTGACAGAGGAACTATCTAATGTGGGAGAAGTCGATGTTCATACCACTGGGCTGCAAGCTGCCCAGGCGAAATATGAGGTGCTGTTCCTCCAATTTCCGGTGGGCCTCACTATGGCACTGGAGGAGGCCCATGACAGAAAGGTCAGACTGGGAATGGGAGGGGGAGTTGAAGTGCTCGGCCACCCGGAGACCAGTTTGGCCAACGCGGACCGAGCGCAGGTGTTGAGCGAAGCGATCGCCGAGCCTGCGTTTGGTTTCGCCGATGTAAATAAGTTGACATCTAGAGCAGCGGATGCAATAGATGAGGTTGGAGGAGGTGCAGGTGAACCTCTGTCTCACCTGGAAAGACTGTTTGGGTCCTTGGATGGAGTTGAGGGGAGAGGTAAAGGGACAGGTGTTGCATCTCGTGCGGTTAGCATCTGATCTTTTAACACTGCACTCTTTTCCTGCATTAACCCCACATCCCTAAATTTCCTAATATTTACAAACATCTTGAATCTATCTTGAATAGTCCCATCCAAGAGTACATCTGTGGCCCTCTTTGGTAGCGCAGTACAAATGTTCACTACCTTCTGTGCGAAAGACCATTGTACCCCCACCCCCCCCAATTCTTCCAGTCGCATCCTCCTCTCTGATCCTTCTCTCTCATGTTTAGCCCCTACTTCTCCCACTAACTCTCCTCCCAAGTGCCACCCATTTCTCTTTGTGCCATTCTTTTCACTCCTGCCCATTCCAGCCCCTTCTTTTCCCTCCTGCCCCCTCTCTCATCCTCTTATTGATAAAACCTCTCAATGCAATCACAAATGGCCAACCCCTCGCCTTGAGACAATTACCTTTTCCAGATGCCAGCTCAGGCAGCAGTGGAATTACAGTCTGTGGAATTCTCTGCCACAGAATGTAGTTGAGGCCAGTTCATTGGCTATATTTAAGAGGGAGTTAGATGTGGCCCTTGTGGCTAAAGGGATCAGGGTGTATGGAGAGAAGGCAGGTACAGGTTACTGAGCTGGTTGATCAGCCATGATCATATTGAATGGCGGTGCAGGCTCGAAGGGCCGAATGGCCTACTCCTGCACCTATTTTCTATGTTTCTATGTTTCTATGTTACACTGACAAATCCTATCAGAATTTTTGATATTTTTCAGTGAGATCAGGTCTCACTCTTCTAAACTCTAGAGAATGTCGATTGATTCTTCTCAATCTTTTTTTCACAGGGGAGAACTCATCCCAGGAATCATTGTACTAAATATTGGTTTTACTTGCTCGAAAACAAGTATATTTCTTGATTAGGAAATCAAAACTGCATTCAGCACACAAATCGTGTTCTCACTGATGTACGATATGTAATTGCAGTAGCTTGCTGACTCTTGTATTCCAACCCCCATGTAATAAACACTGGAACACTGTCTGTACTGTTAATTGCTCACTGTACCTGCATACTACCTTTCTGTGATTTGAGTGCAAGGAAACCCAAATCTCAATGAAAGCCACCATTTATTAGGCTCTCACCTTTAGAAAAACATTTTTCTTTCATTCATACCAAAGTGGACAATTTTACACTTCCCACATTATACTACATTACCACAATCTTACCCAATCACTTAACCACTCCGTATCCTCTTGCAGCCTCTTTGTGGCCCTCTCAGAGCTAATTTTCCTACCCAGCTATTTGGCAGACTCCGATGGAATACACATGGTCCACTCATCCAAGTAATTCACATGGACCCTCATGGGACACCACGAGTTTCAGCTAGAAAGTGACTATTTACTCTTACTTTCTGTTTTCTGTATGTTACCAAATTCACAATTAAGATTCATATGTAAGCAACCATTCCAGGAGTTCTAAACTTGTGTAAAACCTCTTGTACGGGACTTTATCGAAGACTTTCTGAAAATTCAAATGCACGACATCCATTGGAGTTTCTGTATCTACCTAGCTGGCTAAACCTTAAAAAAACAACCTTAGTTTGCAAATACAACTCTCCTTTCATATAAACAAGTCGGCTTTCCCAAATCAGATTTTAATTTGCAAATGGCCTGTTTTCTGATTGTTAACAATAGATCCCATTTTCCCTTATGGTACTATTAAGCTAAACTGGCCCACGGTTCCCATTTCTCTCTCTTTCCTGAATTGCTATCATCCAAATTACACACATTTTGAAGTAACCTACGTTACACATGGATTACATTTGAATGTGCTTGAATTTGAAAATTGTTGGTAAATTTGGAAGAAAATAAATGGTGCTCTGATGGCACAATATCACAAAGATGTCGGCAGTCTGAGCGAGCTAGGTAGATTTAATCGTTTTACAAGTTAACATTACGCTGTTTCTTTTCATCTGTAGGAACATGGGCTATGGACAGCAATCCAAAAATGTAATGCAACTCCATCTGTTTGAAGAAGGGTCCCAACCTGAAACATCATCTGACCATTTCCTTTTACAGATGGTGCCTGACCCACTATGTTTAATGGCATTGACTGATTGAAAGAAACAGCATGGAAGCAGGCCCTTCAGTTCACCGAGTCCTCGCCAACCACCCATTCACGCTAGTGCTATGTTATCTCACTTTCGCATCACCTCCCTATGCTGGGGGCAATTTATAGCGGCCAATTAGCCTACAAACCTGCACGTCTTTGGGATTCAGGAGGAAACCAGAGCAACCTGCGGAGACCCATGTGGTCACAGGGAGAACATGCAAACTCCACACAGACAGCAGCTGTGGTCAGGATGGAACCTGGGTCTTGGGTGCAGTTAGGCGGAAGCTCTACCAGCTGTGCCACGGTGCGGTTCCAGTGGCAATCCCAATACTGCCCTAGGTCCTCCAGCAGATAGTTTTTAAACCCAAATGTAAATCTAGCGTAACTTCTTAAGACAAGGTGCAGGAAGACATGTTTAGAAATGTAAGCCTTCCTGGCATATATGTGATGGTGTTATCCAGTCATATTGAATTCTGGCAGTAAAAGTTTAAAGTCAGCTGCATGAAAAGCCATGCCTGAGACATCAGCTGCCCCCGCTCAGACCACATTTACCATTGAAGTGCCTTCAGAGTCTGCAACCTACACAGGTTTTAAGTTAGTAGTACCAAATTTCCATTTTTCAGCAAACATTGACACTAAATTGGCAAGGTCACCTAAGGCAGTCAGTAGGATGGTTAATGTGGGCACTGGAGAATTTATGCTGTGCAACAGGAAGTGTTGTTTTGAGGTTTCTGGCCATTCATGGAAAAGATTCCAGTGAATGATCAGGTCTGTAGATTTAGGGCTTTATAGATTTCTATAGGAAGAGCATTATTTGCTGACAAAGTTAACCATCCAATATTTAATTGTTTGCTACAGACCTGCAAGATAATCTCGGCGATCGCTTCGCTGAACACCTGCGCTCAGTCCGCATTGACCAAACTGATCTCCCGGTGGCCGAGCACTTCAACTCCCCCTCCCATTCCCAGTCTGATCTTTCTGCCATGGGCCTCCTCCAGTGCCATAGTGAGGCCCACCGGAAATTGGAGGAACAGCACCTCATATTTCGCCTGGGCAGCTTGCAGCCCAGTGGTATGAACATCGACTTCTCCAACTTTAGATAGTTCCTCTGTCCCTCCCTTCCCTTCCTCCTTCCCAGATCTTCCTGTCTCCACCTATATCCTTCCTTTGTCCCGCCCCCCCTGACATCAGTCTGAAGAAGGGTCTCGACCCGAAACATCACCCATTCCTTCTCTCCCGAGATGCTGCCTGACCTGCTGAGTTACTCCAGCATTTTGTGGACATAATCTTCTTTCCTCGTTAGCTTTAAATTGTGTTGCAGTTGCTTTGGAAATCAAAGCATTTCTGAAGTTCTGGTGCAATTATTGAATCTTGGAATAGATGGCCCAAAGTGTTTTGCAGGTCTCTAATTAATTTCCTAGTTGTACAATTTATGACTTCTACTCTTAAATTTTCTTCACCTGCAAAACTAACACAAGGTTGTTTTTTGAAATAATTTTTGCCTGGAAGAGGCATGCAAACCTGGGACAAACCAGTTTTTTGTAAGAGCAAGGTGTTATACATGATGAGAGAGGTGAGAGAGAATATACAGGTGGCCCCCGACTTACATAACACGTTCTGTGGACCATTGCGTAAGTCAGATGATAAGTAAGCCGGAAACGTAAGAGCCACTGTACACACTTAAATTGATCATTTGACACGGTGTGTTGACAGGGTGGCACGGTTGTGCAGCGGTAGAGTTGCTGCCTTACAGCGCCGGAGACACAGGTTCGATCCCGACTACCGGTGCTGTCTGTACAGAGTTTGTACGTTCTCCCAGTGACCGCTTGGGTTTTCTCCGAGATCTTCACTTTCCTCCCATACCCCAAAGGCGTACAGGTTTGTAGGTTAATTGGCCTGGTATAAGTGAAAATTGTCCCTAGAATGTGTAGGATACTGTTAATGTGCAGGGATCGCTGGTCGGTGAGGACTCGGTGGGCCGAAGGGCTTGTTTCCTTGCTGTATCTCTAAATGAAACTAAGACATGGAGACCATGTGGGAGCTCCCAGGTGGAGACCGTGTGGGAGAGCAGCTGACTGGCTTGTGGAAACAGCCACCTGTGATAGTCAGTAGTCAATAGTCAATTTATTTGTCACGTACACATAAATGTGCAATGACATGAAAAATGACCCGCAGTTCAACAATAAGACCAATAAAAATAAGCAATAAAAATATGCAATAACACATACAATCATAAACCAACACCAAACAAAAGAAACATCCATCACAGTGAATCTCCTCCAGTCACCTCCTCACTGTGATGGAAGGCCAGAATGTTTTTTTCTCTTCCGCTGCCGTCTTCTCCCGCGGTCAGGCTGTTGGAGTTGCCACATCAGGGCGGTCAGGGCTCCCGACATTGAAGCGCCGCGCCGGACGGTGAAAGGTCCGTGGCGGGCCGACCCAAGCCCCGCGATCTGGGGTGGGCGAAGACGCTGCCGCTGCCTGCGGGCTTCCGACGTCCCGGTGGCCCGCGCCGGAGCCTCCGCGAATCAGAGCCCAGGTGGTCCCAGCCGGAGGCCGCCAGCTCCAGGTGCATGGCCGGTGGTAGGCCGCAGCGGGAACGGAGACACGACACAGAAACAAAGGTTGAGTCTCCGTTCGGGAGAGACACTTTTACAGTTCCCACCCCCCCCCCCCCCCCACATAACACAACCACAAACACTACATCATATCTAAACTACAATTAAGACAAAAACAACAAAAAACACAAAAGACAAACGGACTGCAGGCAAGCCACAGTTGCGAGGGTAGTAGCGCATTGCTACCGAGACTACTGGGATGTACATCTTGGAAATAAAGAAGTGAGCTTAAAGTATTTCTTACGTAAGTATGAGTTTTTCATAAGTCGCCAATTTCGTGACTCGGGGAGTGCCTGTATCGCAGGGAATTAAGAGAATGGGAATGAAAGGGTTGCTCTGTGAGCTTACATAGACTTGATGAGTTAAATGATCTCCTTCAGTACCATAAGGAACTATGAAATGTGATCAAAGGCTGTCCTCCATTCATTATGCTAATCATTAGTATGAGGGGAACATAGTATGAGTATCATTAGTATGAGGGGAACATAATCATTAATATGAGGGGTGTCACGGTAGAGGGAGACAGGAGATTGCGTGTAGGGGAGAGAGGCCCGGAGAGTCATGGATGAGAGAGTCAGGGCATTATACAGCCACTTGGCAGCGGTAAGAATTAGGGTCTCATGAGCTGGGTTGAGATTTGTCCTGTGGGAAGTGATTGCAATCGTCTGTCAGATTTGGGACTCAGTGTCATGGCGTGATTTGTGTCACAATTGCTTTGTGAAGGTGGAGGTTATCACCAGAGGGTGTCAAGAGCAGAAGGTAGTGGCTTTTACACACCCTGTTCTTAATCAATGAATGCAAGCCAACAATTCAGTTCAAGTCAAAGATGCGCTGTTCTGCCAGAGATGTTTTCTTCCACTGTGATGTTAAACTGAGGTACAGTTTACTTTCTTGGTGTACGCATAACGTACCCTGTGACACCTTCCAGTTCTTTCAGTGACCTGGCACTTTTGTACCCCTTTCCCTTCTCCAACTTTACGAAAGTATCTGATCAGTTAAGTCACTGCTGTGCACTAATTGACTACTGCTTTTTCTGACACTTCAAAAGATATTTTCCAAGCTGTGAAATGCTTTGAGATATCATTTTATCTCGGCATGTGCCTGAGCCTTAAATCTACAAAATAAATAACTGATTTTCAACCATGCATAAAATATATAATGTTAAACATTTGCGTTTACTTAAAACAAACCCAATCACTCCTTTCCTCACCTTGTAAGTACATTAATCAAACTTGATGTTTAGAACTGCATCAGAATAATATCATCAAACATCCAATTTTACTTTAATCTATAGATCTACTGTATGTCCGAAATTGCGAATGAGCTCAAGATTGTAAAATACTGCTGGAATAATTAATGTCAATGAAATGTTATGTGACAAAAGGCTATGATATTGTGGTAAAATAATCTGGGATTGGAAAAGAGTTCCAACCTTTAAGAGATACTGCGAACTCTGATCTCCAAATGCCAATATTCCAATAGCCCCAAATATAAGGTTATGCAAGAAATCTTTCCATGCAAAGTGCTGACAGGCAGTTTTTTTCCCTCACTCTGCAGATGATACTTGATGGTTTGTGTGGATGGGAATGATGAGATATGCATCAGCCCTTTTGTTTTGTCCAAAATACCTCCCATGGTACTAAACGAACTTTCCACTTCTAGGCCATGGAAACAGGAAAGTAAAGACAGTGCCATCTTGCTGAGGTTAGGATAGTCCCTCGTTTTACTAATATTTGCCCAGAATGTATCTGCCCTAACTTCCTCCTTTGGAATGAGGTGAGTTTGAAGTTGGAACTTGCAAACCTCCTGTTCATATTCTGTGACCAGGTCTTCATTTGCAAACACATTGTAGGAACATGAAACGGGCATACAAAGAATACCAAGCAGAGAAAGAAAAGCAGAGAAGGTAAAGGAAAAAGTTGTTGGAATTACAAAGGCCCCCAAATTCATCCCCCACCTCTAAAGCCCAATCCCAGAAGGACATGTTATCAGCAGCATCCAAAGCAAAACACAAACACACCATGAAGGTAACAAAAAGGCATTGAGAAGGAAAAGAATAAATTGACAAATCACTGTAAGTATAAACATTTTCAAAGTCAATAAAAATATTAAAATGTTATTAGTATACAGTGACATATTCACATTATTTTGTAATGTCCGTTTGAAATGCACTAAAAGAGGCTTGAAACTGGTAATTTTCCTCTCTTTTTTTTACCTCACTCACATGCCTGGTTATGTGAGATGAATCAGTCATATAAGCAGTTGAGCACAGGGGCCTAGAAATGTTGGTGATGTGCGTGATGTGGGCCATGCTGCACACAGCAAAATGAATCCAGAACACGACTACGCCATGTCGGTCCACCGACTATGTTGGTGATCTTCAAAAATCAATTTATTACCAGAACCAGCCTGCCAGTCATAAAAAAAACCAAGATTGTGTTGTAAGGAACTGCAGATGCTGGTTTAAACCGAAGATAGACACATAAAGCTGGAGTAACTCAGCGGGGCAGGCAGCATCTTTGGAGAGAAAGAATGGGTGATGTTTCAGGCCGAGACCCTTCAGACAAAAACAAGATTATTTGGGAAAGGTCCTTAGCTAACTCTTGGGGTATGGAGAATAGCTGGGGAAATGGTGGCAACAGAGGATTTAGTATGAATTTGGTGAACAATTTCACAGGATGGAATAATTACAGCATTGAAACTAGCTATTTTGCCCATTGAGTTTGTGCTTTTTTTTGTGGAGCAAGCCAATCAGTTTAATTTCTCCCCATTGTTTCCTCATAGGTATGTAAATAATGTATCTTCAAATTATTACCTTCTACATCACCTTGGATCTTATGCCAATTTTAAACCTGTGTCCTTTGGCTTTTGATCGATCCACTAGTGGAAACAGATTCTCTCTGTTTGTCCTATCTGAAATCCTGAAGAATTGGTATACCTTTATTAAATACCTTCCCCACTGTTGCAAGGAAAATGGCCTAGATTCTCCAGATTATTCTCATAATTTAAATCCCTCTTCCCAGTTATCATCAGTTGATTCAACTGTCTTTTAGAAATCACCTAAGAAGGCCATTCATTCAGTGCTGTTAAAATATGGCCTTGTTAATGATAATTAAATTGAAAGAACAACTCTACATTAATTTTCTACACCCCTTTCCCCTTCTCACCTTTGCTCTTCTTTGCCTCCTGGTCTCGCCTCTGGTTCATCACCATTCCAGGTGGGTTTCCAATGTTTTGTAGGAGATTGCATTCAATTCCTTGCAGAAACCTCACTGGCAGCTTCCTTCTGGAAGCGCAAATCTGTGCTTTCAGACGATCTCTGTACACCCCTTAGCGTTTGGGTAAGGTCCAAGTTCCTTCACCATCTCCCCCTATGGTCCCCACTCCCCCACCTGGAGTATTCTAAGAATAAAAAACGGAACATTCTGATAATAATAACAAAAGGTCATTGGGAAGTGCAAAATGTTGGGTTTTCTCTGAATTCGCAATATGGAACAGGAGGCGAATAATGGGAGACTACGCACACTCTGAAATAAAACACAGCATTCTGGTAATAGAAAGAACATCAGGCAGTATATGTGGGGAAAGAGAGATAATGCTAATGTCTCAGGCTGATGATCTTCCATCAGCACCTCCTGTCATTTTGTGGAACACCTTATCCGTTAATTTAAGAATAAGGGGTAGGCCATTTAGAACGGAGATGAGGAAGAACTTTTTCAGTCAGAGAGTGGTGAAGGTGTGGAATTCTCTGCCTCAGAAGGCAGTGGAGGGCAGTTCGTTGGATGCTTTCAAGAGAGAGCTGGATAGAGCTCTTAAGGATAGCGGAGTGAGGGGGTATGGGGAGAAGGCAGGAACGGGGTACTGATTGAGAGTGATCAGCCATGATCGCATTGAATGGCGGTGCTGGCTCGAAGGGCTGAATGGCCTACTCCTGCACCTATTGTCTATTGTCTATTGTCTATAATTTATTTTATTTACATAGGCTGGGGGGGAAAGTTTCAATGCAGGGATTTTTGAGGGGTAATTAATGTAATTATTTTTGTGGCTAGTTTGTGGTTGGAGGGGAATGTTAGTCAATGAGTCTTCATATCACCTTGAATGAGCTTGGGAAGAATTCATTCAAAAACTACTGGGAATTTACAGGTTAGGCAGAGTAAAAGTTGCATGGTTAGCAATGAGCAACATTGGAATAATTGTACTCAGGAGGAAAACGGTGCACATATATTTTGCAAATGGGAGGGCATGTTGAAGGAAAATGATTTAAAAAATTGGATTCAGACCTTGTGGATTTTGTTTGTGTGATAACGATGTTTGTGTTTTTGACTGAAGGCACAAGGGCGCTGTTGGAAAATGTGTTGATAGATAATATTGCAGTCCTTATCCTTTCTAAATTAAAGGCATTTTCATTTATTTCTCAAGGATTGTTGAGTGAAGTCTGTGGTTAGTTTTGTGGTCAGTTGGATTTTGCAAAGTGGTGCCAACTCACCTTTGATCATGATAAAAACTGTCCACAGAGATTTCTCTCACATAGATTTTGTTTTTTCAGGCTTGGCTGATATCATGTGTCAATTCACAGGGATCCCTGGAGTCCAATGGAAAGGATATTATCAAGCTGGTTGAGCAGCCAATTGCATTAAAGAATTTTCACATGAAGAAGGAAATAGTATATATATTGCAGAATGAGAAATTAAGGTTGGGATATACATATACGATTAAGGTAGACAGTGAAATATCATAATTGAACCTTTGAATCATATTTTAAAATGAATCATATTTTGAATGAAAGATAGACACAAAATTGCTGGAGTAACTCAGGCAGCATCTCTGGAGAGAAGGAATGGGTGACGTTTCGGGTTGAGACCCTTTTTCAGACCCGAAACGTCACCCATTCCTTCTCTCCAGTGATGCTGCCTGTCCCACTGAGTTACTCCAGCATTTTGAGTCATATCTTCGGTTTAAACCAGCATCTGCAGTTCCTTTCTACACATATTTTGAATACTTGCAAAGTACAATATCCATATGTGAAATTCTTTTTAGGGCTATAGTTTTCTCCAGCAGTAACCATGAGGTAATAAGTCATTAAAAAACCTGAGGCAGCCATGGATTTGAATTTCAGTATACTTAATGCCTAATTGCAACTAGAACTAATTGCAGCTGTGCACTGACTTCCCTACGTTAAAGAAGGCTGCTGAACAATAGTCACTGTGAAAGTGTACTGAACCACTGGCACTGACTTTAAAATTGCACGTTGGAAATCCTAAAGCTGCTATCTGTTCAGTAATGCAATCACTGAAAATACTGACAGTTTTTGCAACTGTTAAACACAGGCCACCAAATGCTTGCTTTCTTTCGTCTGTCAACTACAACAATTAAAAGTGGCGATTGGTGCATCAGAGTACCGTAGTTGACGCTTTGCTGCAACTTTTGCCCGTTCCGTAGAACTACCCAGGGTGGACGACGAGGACATAAAGCAGCTCTCACCCCACCGACTGCTACCAAGCATGAACCGAAAGGAAAGGAGGCATAGCAACTAATCAGTATCCTGTTTCTCATTAAAATTTCTGACATCTAGCTGCCATAGATTTTGAAAATCATTTGTTCAATTTGTTAACAACTTTGGGATAGATTCATGGGTCAGATTTAGTTCTCTTGAATGGTCACCAACATTTCTGATCTGAAACATGTTCCCAATGTTGGGGGAGTCCAGAACAAGGGGCCACAGTTTAAGAATAAGGGGTAGGCCATTTAGAACGGAGATGAGGAAAAACCTTTTCAGTCAGAGAGTTGTGAATCTGTGGAATTCACTGCCTCAGAAGGCAGTGGAGGCCAATTCTCTGAATGCATTCAAGAGAGAGCTGGATAGAGCTCTTAAGGATAGCGGAGTCAGGGGGTATGGGGAGAAGGCAGGAACGGGGTACTGATTGAGAATGATCAGCCATGATCACATTGAATGGCGGTGCTGGCTCGAAGGGCTGAATGGCCTCTTCCTGCACCTATTGTCTATTGTCTATTGTCTATTAATGGAATTCTCTAATCAAAACTAACTACATACAGGGCCATGATTTTCATGCCTTGAACCCCTAATCTTCCAAACTAAATTTGAAGCGAAGTGGTGAAAGAAATAGTGATTTATCTTGGCCAAAATCCGAGTCTGTAAAGATTGGAAGATTCGGAATGGTGAAGTGCACCATGTTTTACTGTTGTTGATCAAGTCTTATAAAATCAGGTAAGTTCTCATGAGTTAGCATGAGAAACTGGCCAATGAAACCAAACAGTATATTCAGAGGAAGACAGCACTTTCCAGTGTCATAGCAACCAAATATCAAATGGGAAAAATAAATTGTGGATCCAGATTTTACATGTGGCCCATGATTAGTTTAGTTTAGAGATACAGCGCGGAAACAGGCCCTTTCGGCCCACCGAGTCCGCACCGACCAGTGATCCCTGCACATTAACACTGTCCCACATGCACTAAGGACAATTTACATATACACTAAGGAAACCGAAGATCTCGGAGAAAACCCACGCAGGTCACAGGGAGAACGTACAAACTCCGTACAGACGGCGCCAGTAGTCAGGATCGAACCTGAGTCTCCGGCGCTGCATTCGCTGTAAGGCAGTAACTCTACCGCTGCGCCACCGTGCTGCCCGTATCGCATCGTATCGTATCGTATCGTATCGTATCGTATCGTATCGTATCGTATCGTATTTATGTTGAACCATCTGCACTTTTACATGTGGTCCTAAAATACAGCTAGTGAAATGCTCTTGAAACATAGTCACTGTTATACTACAGGAAACATGGTAACCTACTTAAATCGGTGCAAAATATACTTTGGCACAAAAGCTTTTCAAACTAAAACTAGCAATGCAGGTGCTATGGCAATCAGAAAACGAGCCTTTGATGTGATATCTACCATCATGCTATGTGATGTATTAGTAAAAGCCTGCATTATTCTTTTAAGGAATGTTCCGAGACAAAATTTTATAATCCCCTCAGACTTCTCAATACCCAACGATGAACCAATTGTAAAATTACTTGAAATATTTAGCGTGAGACTAAACACACAAAAAATCTTTACTGCATGGAGCCGTCGTTTTCCATCAGTTTGTTTGGGATAACAAAGCTGAAACTGGATTTTCCACCGCTTATGAACTAAGCTGAGCGACAGCCACGTGTCCCGTGCCACCCGAATTCTGCTTGCGCTGGGCTCCAGCACCGTCTCTGCAAGGATGCAGCTTCTGTTTCATTTAAATATCAAGGCATAGGCAGACTCGCCTGCAGTGTTTGAGAAGGCAGAATGTCACTTCTGAAGGAATCCTTTAGAAATTATACAATACAATACAATACAATACAATATATCTTTATTGTCATTGTACAGGGGTACAACGAGATTGGGAATGCGCCTCCCATACGATGCAATAATTTAATTAATTTAAACAACAACAACCCAACGAAACAAATTGTAACAGTTTTAAGACAGTTTTATCAAGCTAAGAAATCACTGTTGCTGGGAACTGATAAAAAGGGACCTGAAATATTAGGTAATCCCAATTCACCAACTAAATGTGGAAGAGCAGAATTTTAACACAGCCCATCCAGGTTGCATTGGCTGCATTAATTGTCTGTTGCCATGTTTGGGCTACTTGAGGTGGAACAGCACACAGCTGCTTCATTTAAGATTGCAAGATCCTCCTGGTTATTAAAGGGTCTGTCCCACTTAGGCGATTTTTTTAGGCGACTGCCGGCGACTGTCAAAATCGTAGCAGATCGCCAAAATTTTCTTTTACCCTACGACAATGACCACTTACTTTTTTTGTGAAACTAGCACCTGGCTAAGAGATTACACCGTCTTCGGAAACATCGCGAAATTCCCATGCTTACCTGACCGTCAAACTGTCACCTCCAATCTACCTGTCAAATGTCCTGACGGTAAATAAATTGGTTAAACAAAACTATCTTCTGGTTTCTTCAAATGCCTTTTCTTGATTTAATATTACATGCTTCTAAATGCATCTGTGACAACCTAGCAAACCTGGGGACAGCACGCGACAGCGCCCGCAATAAGCAACGATACCTGGCGACAAGCCAGCCGTCGCCAAGAAATTTATATCTGGAATTTTTTTCCGCTACGCGCTGAGATCCGCTACGATTCATTGAAGACTCCTCACGATCATGCCCGCGACACCCCGGCCAACGTTCGGCGACAGCCTAGTCGCCGGCAGTCGCCTTAAAATCGCCTAAGTGGGACAGGCCCTTTGGACTCTGAATGGCTTATGTAGCAAGTGAGTGTCTCCTTCTTTCACTTTCCCCAAACCTTTGCTGAGAATGAGGAATTTTCTAATGGAGATTCCCTGCATTCCCACTGCTACCGACCTCGTTCCCACCAAAAACAACAATGCTAGTTTACAGCTCACGCCAACACACACAATACCAGCACCCTCCCATCAGCAACTGCAAGGTTCCAAGTCTCTTCTGAGCCCAATGATAGATTTGATTGGGCCTGGGGCTGACCTTCTGAGCCTAGCCTTGGGAGGGGAGAACAAAGTGGTGGATTCATGCCACAAACATGATCATTGTCCAGTCTGAAGTTTGATTCATAAGGCAAATAATTGTTGGCCTATTGTATGTGGGCTATTCTGGGTCAGTGCACTGGATTTTATACTGCTACTGTGTTGATGTAGTTAAGGCAGTATTTTTTAATGTTACTGACCTCACTTCCACTGAAGATCTTCTCTCCAAGGGACTCCGACGCCATTCAACTTCATTATGTTTGGTTCATTTTACTTCCTTCCTAAAATCCCCAAACATGACTCTCCCAGTAGACCTATAATTTCAGTCTCAGAAAGTGTTTCTTCCTGTCTTGACTTTCCAATCTTCTCCCACTTACATCAATGGCATCTCTGATATTCTACAACACTTAGTAGGTTTCTAGTTGTCTACCCTCGACTGACTTATTTTCACCATGGATGTCCTATCCCTCTAACTGTCTGTATTGCTGGACAGTTGGATGGCTTTTGCTTCAACAGAGGTGCCACCAGCCTCCCCCCCCCCCCCCCCTCCACCTTAACTTCATCTGTCCAAAACCTGTTCTCACATTGAACAGCTTTTCAATTGACTCCACTGGCTTCTTCCAAATAAAAATAATCCATCTGTTTGGAAACTGGATATATCCAAGCCACGACTATCTATTTGTTGGACAAATGGAGCATTCCTCATTTCAGTTTTACTCAGGTCACCTCTTTTAACTGTTTTCCGAGTACACCGGTGAATGTGTTGCTGCTACCTCTTGCTCTTGTGCATTTTTAACAAAGTTTACTGCTGAATTCCACCTTGCCCTGACTTTCACAGTGCATCTCAGAAAGTTCCTTTCATGATTTTTGTGTCTCCATTTCAGGGTCACGTTATTGACCTCTATTCATTTCAGGCTGACAGTGATCTTGACAACACTTACTCCCTACTTTCCTCCTCTATGGACTTGATCCTATTTTCCCATTTTCTCTTCAATCAACTGCCCCGTTCTAATGATGCCACTATCCGCATGACTTCCTTTTACCCGAACCATGGGTTTTTCCTTTTCCACGGCTGACCATGGCTCTCTGTTCCATTTCCCACATTTAGCAATTCCAAAGAGTATGTTCCCTCTGGGATGCACTGGTTCACTCTCCACAACGCCGACTCTCCTTATCACAGCACCTCCACAATGCAACCACAGAGATGTATCAGCAGCTAATCAGGGATCAAATCAGTTTTTTTGTTTGTTGGAGAACCAGGAATTTAATTTAAAAAAACCACAAAGTGCTTGAGAAACTCAGCAGGTCAGGCAGCATCTGGAGAAGACATGGAAAGGTGACATTTCTGGTCAAGACACTTCTTCAGTCTAACAAAGGGTTCCAACCTGAAACAACACTAACCATATCTTCCAGTATGCTGCCTGACCTGCTGTGCAACTCCAGCGCTTTGCTTTTTTTTTGCATACATCTGCAGTCTACAAGAATTTTATCAAACCTTTTTCAAAATTGTTCATGATGTGGTCTTCTATATGTTGACATCAAATTTCAATTAGGTGACCATTCTGACTTTCCAGTTAGTCAAGTCAAGTCAAGTCAAGTTTATTTGTCACATACACATACACGATGTGCAGTGAAATGAAAGTGGCAATGCCTGCGGATTGTGCACAAAAAAGAATTACAGTTACAGCATATAAATAAAATTAATAAGTTACTGTAGTGTAGACAAAAATTTAGTCTCTGGAGTTATAAAAGTTGACAGTCCTGATGGCCTGTGGGAAGAAACTCCGTCTCATCCTCTCCGTTTTCACAGCGTGACAGCGGAGGCGTTTGCCTGATCGTAGCATCTGGAACAGTCCGTTACTGGGGTGGCAGGGGTCCCTCATGATCTTGCTTGCTCTGGATCTGCACCTCCTGATGTATAGGTCCTGCAGGGGGACGAGTGTAGTTCCCATGGTGCGTTCTGCCGAACGCACTACTCTCTGCAGGGCCATCCTGTCCTGGGCAGAGCTGTTCCCAAACCAGACTGTAATGTTGCCGGACAGGATGCTCTCTACAGCCCCAGAGTAGAAGCAATGAAGGATCCTCAGAGACACTGAATTTCCTCAGCTGTCTAAGGTGGTAAAGGCGCTGCTTTGCCTTACCCACCAGGGCGGCAATGTGCGTTGCCCACGTCAGATCCTCTGTGATGCGGACTCCCAAGTATTTAAAACTGCTCACCCTATCCACAGTAGTCCCATTTATCTCCAGTGGCGTGTACGTCCTTGGATGTTTAGCCCTTCTGAAGTCCACAATCAGCTCCTTCGTTTTAGTGACATTCAAGAGGAGGCTATTGTCCTGACACCAGAGTTCCAGATCAGCCACCTCCTCCCGGTAGGCCTTCTCATCGTTGTTGGAGATCCGGCCCACCACCACAGTGTCATCAGCAAACTTGTCATATTAATTTTCTATTCCCCTCCTGATCTCTCCGGCTTCATGCACCTTCCCAATAAACCTCAATCAAAGCTTGAGGAATAGCATGCCAACTGCCATCTTGGCATATTACAGTTTTCCACAATTAGAAATGATTTTGAGCTAATCTGCCATTCCAGTCTCGTGCCTTTGGCGCCGCCTGTGTGGAGTTTGCTCATTCTCCCTGTGACTATTTGGGTATCCTCCAGATGCTCTGGTTCCCTCCAACACTTCAAAGATATGGGTTGGTATGTTAATTGGCTGTTGTAAATCGCTCCTGGTTCTTCTTCCGTATGTCAACTACAACAATCAAAAGTGGCAATTGGTGCTTCAGAGTACTGTAGTTGACGCTTCGCTGCAACTCTTGCCAGTTCCATAGAACTACCCAGGGACAACGAGGACATAAAGCAGCTCCCACCCCATTGCTCCTGGTGTGGGGAGTTACAATAGACAATAGACAATAGATAATAGTTGCAGGAGGAGGCCATTCGGCCCTTCGAGCCAGCACCGCCATTCAATGTGATCATGGCTGATCATTCTCAATCAGTACCCCGTTCCTGCCTTCTCCCCATACCCCCTGACTCCGCTATCCTTAAGAGCTCTATCCAGCTCTCTCTTGAATGCATTCAGAGAATTGGCCTCCACTGCCTTCTGAGGCAGAGAATTCCACAGATTCACAACTCTCTGACTGAAAAAGTTTTTCCTCATCTCAGTTCTAAATGGCCTACCCCTTATTCTTAAACTGTGGCCCCTTGTTCTGGACTGCCCCCAACATTGGGAACATGTTTCCTGCCTCTAACGTGTCCAACAGTTGATGGATATGTGGGAGAGAATAAAAAAGGATAAGTGTAAATGGATATATGATGGTTGGAAGGCCTCGGTAGGTGCTTGATGGTTGGAAATCCCTGTGGGCCGTGCAACTCTTATTCTATGACTGTCATTGGCAGTAAAGTGAGATCAGCAAGATGCCATGGCAACGATTTTAAATCTGACAACAGCTATTCCACTTTAAATCCACTAATTTCAGAAAACAAGCTGATAAAATGGAATATTGAGCACTTTGTGCTCAGAAACATAGAAACATAGAAAATAGGTGCAGGAGTCGGCCATTCGGCCCTTCGAGCCTGCACCGCCATTCAATATGATCATGGCTGATCATCCAGCTCAGTAACCTGTACCTGCCTTCTCTCCATACCCCCCTGATCCCTTTAGCCACAAGGGCCACATCTAACTCCCTCTTAAATATAGCCAATGAACTGGCCTCAACTACCTTCTGTGGCAGAGAATTCCACAGACTCACCACTCTCTGTGTGAAGAAATGTTTTCTCATCTCGGTCCTAAAAGACTTCCCCCTTATCCTTAAGCTGTGGCCGCTGGTTCTGGACTTCCCCAGGGTCTACAACAGCTTATAACTTGCAAAGTACTTTTAAAACCTTTTCCTCAAAATCATATTTGGCAGAGACAGGAACAGAGAATACGGGACAGAACAAAAATAATCAGAACAGATTTTGAGAACCACTTCTAAATTATTGTTATTTTTAAGGTGAACTGTTTTTGAATGATTAGCTTTACAATGGAAACTCAAACTTAGGGGCATGATAATAAGGATCAATGACACAAAAATAACTGTGCAGTGGATAATTTTTTAAGTGGGGATGATGGGGTCACATGACCTTTCATCAACATTAGTGTAAAAGGACAACACAGGATTGAAATTTGAAAGCCTTTCTGCTAGGCAATTAGTAGTAAAACATAGCCTTGTAGGGTCCATATTTTGTTTTAAGTAATACTGTCTGGATAGCAGTGAAATATTGGAATGTTAGAAATATAAACTTTCATTCACATAGACTCTGTAAAATGCTTATAATCACTTTTAGATGACACATTGTAAAATTTAACCTTGGCTTTGTATACATGTCACAGTTAAATGTATAGTTACACTTCTGACTGAAGCAGTAAAAGCCCCATGACTTATGTTCTGTATATACTAGAAGTGACGTATAGTCTGTTAATATTGGTAGAAATGTTAATTTGATGAAATACAATGAATGCCAATTATTCAAAATACCAACCAAATTAAGAAGTCTTAGACACTGCTATCTGACAAGTAATGAAAACACAGATGGGCCATGAAAATTATGTGAGTGTTATCCCAGTTAGGAAAAATAAACAAATTTGGCTTTTTGAAGGACTGAGCAGACTTTTTTTTCCTCTTGTGCTCTATGCAACGCTTTGTTTGATCATAGTCTGGTGCCAGTACAATCCATTATATGTGTGAATATTTATTTATGATTGCAGAGGTGTGATTTTTTGAGGACTGTATCTGCTGAAATTGAAATTTGCACAATGTGTACTTTTTGAAGATTTACCGTCTCATCAAATGCAAAATACAGGGTATGTACGGTGAGCAATTGTGAAGCCAAGCCAGGCATTGGACTTAATTGCCAAAGGGTTGAGTATGCAAGTGAAGGTGTCTCATTGCAATTGTAGCAGCAAGAAATTATGTACAGATCTGTTCTATCTTTTTAGCAAAGGATACAAATACATGGATACAAATATGTGGATAAATGTGAGGTTATCCACTTTGGATGTGGATAAATGTGAGGTTATCCACTTTGGTGGCAAGAACAGGAAAGCAGAGTATTACCTGAATGGTGGCCAATTAGGAAAAGGGGAGATGCAACGTGACCTGGGTGTCATGGTGCACCAGTCATTGAAAGCAAGCATGCAGGTGCAGCAGGCAGTGAAGAAAGCGAATGGTATGTTAGCATTCATAGCAAGAGGATTTGAGTATAGGAGCAGGGAGGTTCTGCTGCAGTTGTACAGGGCCTTGGTGAGACCGCACCTGGAGTATTGTGTACAGTTTTGGTCTCCTAATCTGAGGAAAGACATTCTAGCCGTAGAGGGAGTACAGAGAAGGTTCACCAGATTGATCCCTGGGATGGCAGGACTTTCATATGAAGAAAGACTGGATAGACTAGGCTTATACTCGCTGGAATTTAGAAGACTGAGGGGGTATCTGAAAGAAACATATAAAATTCTTAAGGGGTTGGAGAGGCTAGATGCGGGAAGATTGTTCCCGATGTTGGGGAAGTCCAGAACCAGGGGTCACAGTTTAAGGATAAGGGGGAAGTCTTTTAGGACCGAGATGAGAAAACATTTCTTCACACAGAGAGTGGTGAGTCTGTGGAATTCTCTGCCACAGAAGGTAGTTGAGGCCAGTTCATTGGCTATATTTAAGAGGGAGTTAGATGTGACCCTTGTAGCTAAAGGGATCAGGGGGTATGGAGAGAAGGCAGGTACAGGTTACTGAGCTGGATGATCAGCCATGATCATATTGAATGGCGGTGCAGGCTCGAAGGGCCGAATGGCCTACTCCTGCACCTATTTTCTATGTTTCTATGTTTCTAATAAAGGGGATCCAATCAAGATTATACAAAGAAGGGTAGACAGTCAGAACCATTTCCCAAGGGGTTCCAATGTTAAAGACGAGAGGGCATAGCGTTAGGTCAGAAGGGGAAAGTTTAAAGAAGATTTGCAGGGCAAGATCTTTACTGATGTAGCAAAAGCCCCATGATTTATATTGTATATATATTAGAAGTGACGCACAGTCTGCTAATATTGATAGCAATGTTAATTTGTTGAAATGCAATGAATACATATTACTCAAAGTATCATCCAAATTAAGAGGTATTAAGCAGAAGTATCTAATAAGTACTTCTGAAGAAAGGTCCCGACCCAAAACGTCACCTATCCAGGTTCTCTGGAGATGCTGCCTGACCCGCTGAGTTACACTGGCATTTTGTGTCTTTTTTTCCCCAATAGCCGTGTGGAATTTTAAGACGCTCTGCAGCTGTATATAGAAGTACCAGACCTACTTCTGCATTTAGATTATTGTTCTTTCAATGCGCATTATCACGCGTTGATTCCTGATGTTGGATCTTGCTACATGTCCAGTGGTGGATGCCAACCTCCAGGTATTGGTTGCACATCCATATCGTATATGTTCAGTGCAACATTTTGGGACTTCTTGGGTGACCTTTGATAAAGGCCCATGTAAAAAGTAATTTTTTAGGGTAACAGTAACTAATTGGGTATCTCAGTGTTTCGTGTTTTTACCTTACCTGTTCATAATATGTTTAAATAAATTTGACTGAAGGTAAAGAATATAGCATTTCAAAGTTGGTGGGATTGTGAAATGAGAGGAGGATGTTAAGCTCACTGGCCTGTAGTTCCCAACCTTTTCCCTGCAGCCCTCCCTGAATAGAGACACCACATCTGCACCCTCCAGTCTTCATATTAATGCAGGAATGGCTAAAAGGGCTGAAAAGTCTACTCCTATTTCCCATGTTGTTCGCTTTCAATGACTGGAAGATCTACAGATAATGAACCAGTTTATGTCTGGGCACAGTAAGGTCTGGAGAATATTGAGGCTTAAACTACCAGTCACGTAATTTTTGGCACTGCCCATTTGCAAGGCAATGGCCACTACCTCCCTTTGATACAATGGCATTTTTTAAAAATTAGGAGTTCCCAATGGATTGAGGATGATTTGCTATCACTCCAGTCCCGTAAGTTCTGAGGTGACCACTGCGAGTCAAAATGCCACCCACAGTGTTCACCTGTGATGGGGTCAGAAATGCTTATTGGGATGGATGGGTGGGTGCAGGCCATCTTAACGTTATGAGTTTGTTGTGTGTTCCAGGATTTTGCCATGTCCTCCATTATCATTGGGTGCTGTATAGTGAGGGCAGGTTGGTTGCATTTTGTGCAGGCTAAGTGGAAGGGCTATCATTTTGACTGAGGTTATGGTGAACTTTGTTCTACAGTGGAGGTATAATAAGTTAAAGGGCAATGGTTGCTGCAGCTCGATGGGACAAAGAGCCTGCTTGCATGCTGTGCCTCTCTACGTCCAAGAAAACAGGCACCATTATCTCCTCAAGGACATTTAGGAATGGGTTCAGAATGCTGCCCTAATGAGTAATGGCCACATCCTGTAAATGAGCAAAGTTAGAGTCAATTCACGAGAACTATCTAAATCCATATTATCAAATCACTCTGCCTTCATTTATATTTTCTTTATTATCAGAACAAAAAACTGACAATTGGGTTGTAAATCCTGCAAAGATAATGGAGCCTCACAGAAAAATTGCATGTCAGAGCAAACTTGTTTAATTGGGAGGGAGACGTTTGAAGAATTTAGGCTTATTGAGGTTTGTTGAGACATGCAGGTGGGGGCTTAGACAAGGTGGAATGTGCCATATTAATCCTATATTCTGTAATTTGTTCCATTACTTACGTCATCTTCTCTGTCTGTGCTGATTGTACATAAGTGTTGAATGGTGCATGGAATGGCAATCCAGTAGCTACAATAAATCAACTTTTATACTCATAATATTCCATTGGTTCTGTTTAGAGACAGGAAAATCAAGTAGTCTAAAGGTTTGAGTAACTATCACCACACACATTTGTAGAAACTGTACCGACGCCAAAAATCATAAATGTAACGATCATATTTGCAACAGTAAATGCATTCACAAACATGATTAAAATAGGAGGATCGAGCTTGGTACAAATGAATACTTACGGGCAAAAATGGATAGCAATAGTGAAACTGTACAAAACATGACGGATCTTCAGTTAATAGCACAACAACTGGGCGGCACAGTGGCGCAGCGGTAGAGTTGCTGCCTTAGAGCATCAGAGGCCCACGTTCGATCCTAACTATGGGTGCTTGTCTGTACGGAGTTTGTCCGTCCTCCCCATGACCTGTGTGGGTTTTCTCCGAGATCTGCGGCTTCCTCCCACACACCAAAGACGTACAGGTTTGGAGGTTAGTTGGCTTGGTATGATTGTAAATAAAAAATTGTCGCTAGCGTGTGTAGGATAGTGTTCATGTGCGGGGATTGCTGGTCGGTGTGGACTCGGTGGGCCGAAGGGCCTGTTTCCGCGCTGTATCTCTAAACTAAACTAAACTAAGCCAAACTAAAAGTGAAGCAAGGAAACCACTTTACGTGAGAAGTATGATGAAATATGCAGCATTGTGAGTTTTGCTTTATTCCTTTCCGAAGGATAATGCATCTTTGCAGAAAATTATAGTGGAGATCCTTGTCTGAATTAAACTGCCAGTGATCCGTGATTAAACCTCATTGCGTTTTGTATTTCTGAGGGCTCTTTCACTTTAATAAAAAAATGAATTGCAGTGATGAGCATACTGATGTCAACGCCACATCTTTTTTCATAATCTTTTCGATCTACATATTGAAAACAATTTTAAAGTCATTGTGGTTGTAGATAGTTGAGATATTGATTCATGTCCTCACTATTAATGTATACAAGACCAAGTGGACCCGTTGGGCCCAAACCTCTCCTGCATTGGTGCAGCACCCTCTCCTCCTCCCCTCCCCACTCCCACCTCCCTCCCTCCCACTTCCCCTCCCCTTCCCCTCCCCCCCACTCCATCCCCCTCAACTCCCCTTATCCTCCCTCCCCCTCCACCCCTCCCCCCTCCCTCCACACCCCTCTCACCCTCCCTCCCTCCCTCCCCCCTCCCTCCCGAGGAGATAGATTTAAACTTTAAAACGTGAATAACTTAAAAAATATAACCCCGATTTCAATGAAACCTCTTCCATTCGCACCAAAGGGACGACGGTGAGTAAGGTGGGCCTAAAATTGTCGCGCTATCGTGTACCGTTTTGGCTGTAGTTCAGGAACAAACAAACGAGAGTTATAGTATATAGATGAAATTGTTGAGCAATAGCCGCACAAGCCCCAGTTAACATATTGATGAGGGATAGTCAACATGGTTTTGTGTATGGCAGAGCACGTCTCAAGAATCTGATTGCATTTTTTGGAGAAGTAGCCAAGAATGTTGACGAGGTTAGGGATGTAGTCGTAGGCTTTTGATAATGATGCTGCTCTGGAAGGTATCTCCCAGGTATCCAGGGAGAGTTAACTAATCTAATACAGAATTGCTTCATGGTAGGAAGCAGAGGGCAGTGGTGGAAGGTTGTTTTTCGGACAGAAGGCCCCTGACTAAAGTTGTTCCTCAGGAGTCATGCTGGGTCCATTGCGGTTAGCCATCTATATACTAAAACTCTTGTTTGTTGTTTGTTTGTTTGTTCCTGAACTACAACCAAAATGATACACGATAGCGCGACAATTTTAGGCCCACCTTACTCACCGTCGTCCCTTTGGTGCTAATGGAAGAAGTTTAATTGAAATCGGTGTTATTTTTTTGTTATTCACATTTTTAAGTTTAAATCTATCTCCTAGGGAGGGAGGTGAATGGAGGGGGGGAGGGAGGGAGGGGGATAAGGGGGGTTGAGGGGGATGGAGTGGAGGGGAGGGGAAGGAGGAGGGGAGCAGGGGAGGAGGAAGGGGGGCAGAGGAGGGAGGGGAGGAGGAAGGGGGGCAGAGGAGGGAGGTGAGGAGGGAGGGAGGGGGAGGAGGGAGAGAGGGGGAGGGGGGAGAGGGGAGGGGAGGGGGGGAGGAGAGGGTGCTGCACCAATGCAGGAGATGTTTGGGCCCAACGCGTCCACTTGGTCTATTCTACATACTAAAACTCTCGTTTGTTTGTTTGTTTGTTCCTGAACTACAGCCAAAACAGTACACGATAGCCTGACAATTTTATGCCCACCTTACTCACCGTCGTCCCTTTGGTGCTAATGGAAGAGGTTTCATTGAAATCGGTGTTATAATTTTAAAGTTATTCATATTGTAAGTTTAAATCTATCTCCTCGGGAGGGAGGGGGGGACGAGGGAAAGTAAGAGGGGGGGGGGGTTGAGGGGGATGGAGTGGGGGAGGAGGGGAATGGGGGGGGGGGGAGAGGGGAGGGGGAGGAGAGGGTGCTGCACCAATGCAGGTTTGGGCCCAACGGGTCCACTTGGTCTAGTCTATAATAAAGATTTTGGATGAGAACATTAAAGGAATGATTAGTAAGTTTGCAAATTACACTAAAGTAGGCGGTATTGTAGCCATGAATATGGTTATCAAGAATTACAGTGGGATCTTGATCAGCTGGGCTAGTGATCTGAAAATTGGTGAATGGAGTTTAATTCAGATGTATGTGGTATGGCATTTGGGAAGTCAAACCAGGGCAAGACCTTCATGGTGAACAGTAGGGTCCTGGGGAGTGTTGTAGGGCAAAATTCCAGAATACAAGTGCATATTTTCCTGAAAGTGGGTTCGCAGGTAGATAGGGTGGTGAAGAAGGCTTTTGTCATACTGGCGGTCATCAATTAGGGAATTGATTATAGAAGTTAGAAACATAGAAACATAGAAAATAGGTGCAGGAGTAGGCCATTCGGCCCTTCGAGCCTGCACCGCCATTCAATATGATCATGGCTGATCATTCAGCTCAGTAGCCTGTACCTGCCTTCTCTCCATACCCCCCTGATCCCTTTAGCAAAAAGGGCCACATCTAACTCCCTCTTAAATATAGCCAATGATCTGGCCTCAACTACCTTCTGTGGCAGAGAATTCCACAGACTCACCACTCTCTGTGTGAAGAAATGTTTTCTCATCTCGGTCCTAAAAGACTTCCCCCTTATCCTTAAGCTGTGACCCCTGGTTGGAACATTATGTTACAGTTGTTCACGGTAATGGTGAGACTGCACTTGGAGTCACGAGCTTCACAATTCATAACTCTTTATCCTTTTGGCTTGCACCTGCTTTTCCATCTCTGGGCTTTGTCCAACAATCTGCCTATCAACGCCCCCCCCCCCCCCCCCCCCCCTCGCCTGTGTTCACCTATTTACAGACATGTTTTTTCCTCTCCCTCCTCCCTTCCAGCTTTCTTTCCCACCCCATGCTGCAATCAGTTTGAAGAAGGGTCCCGACCCAAAATGTCACCTATCCGTGTTCTCCAGAGATGCTGAGTCACTTCAGCATTTTGTGCTTTCTTGGTGTCATGTGTTCACTTTTGGTCACTCTGCCAGAGGAAAGATGACATTAAGCTTGAAAGAGCGCAGGGAATATTTACGATAATGTTGGTAAGATTCAAAGGCCTGAATTTAGTTTCGTTTAGAGATGCAGCGTGGAAACAGGCTCTTCGGTCCACCTAGTCCACGCTGTCCAGCGATCCCCGCACATTAACACTATCCTACACACATGAGGGGCAGTTTTACCAAGCCAATTAACCTACAAACCTGAACGTGTTTGCAGTGTAGGGGGAAACCAGAGCTCCCGGGGAAGACCCACACAGGTCACGGGGAGAAGATATAAACTCTGACAGACAAGCACCGTGGTTAGGATCAAACTCAGGTCTCTGGCTCTGTAAGACCGCAACTCTACCGATGCACCACCACGTCACTCTGAGCAACAGGGAGAAGTTGAACAGGCTAGGACTTGGAGTGCAGGAGCCTGAGGAGTGATCTTCTTGAGGTGTATAAAATTATGGTTCAATGGTTCTTTATCATCGCATGTAGGTACAGTGACATTTTTTTTTGTTGCATACGGTTCAGTATTATTATTATTACTATATTTAAACACAATCCCAGATTAAGTATAGAAATAGCTCATTGAGATCATATACAGGAGTTTCCAGATTTGGCGCCATTTTCGGTCTAAGCTGCAGCTGGCCATAAAGGGCCTTTGCAGCCATCTTCTCAATCTGGATCGTCCAGCGAAACGCTATCCCACACCTCGCCCAGCCACCATTCAGCCTTCGTGCCCCGGGGTGCCTCCTGCAGTTGACCTTCAGGGCACGGAAAGTAAGATAATATAAGAAAATAACTGCAGATGCTGGTACAAATCGATTTATTCACAAAATGCTGGAGTAACTCAGCAGGTCAGGCAGCATCTCGGGAGAGAAGGAAAGGGTGAGACCCTTCTTCAGACTGATGTCAGGGGGGCGGGACAAAGGAAGGATATAGGTGGAGACAGGAAGACAGAGGGAGATCTGGGAAGGAGGAGGGGAAGAGAGGGACAGAGGAACTATCTAAAGTTGGAGAAGTCGATGTTCATACAGCTGGGCTGCAGACTGCCCAGGCGAAATATGAGGTGCTGTTCCTCCAATTTCCGGTGGGCCTCACTATGGCAAGTAAGATCCTGGTTCTGCTTTGATTTTACTTCCGCCATTTCCAACTCTCCCCACCGTCCTCTCTGGTTCTCTGGTCCTTGGGAGTGAGCTCAGGCTCGGGCTCGGCGGATTCACCCTTCAGGTGGGTTTCCGGGTTCCACGACGGGCGAGACAGACCTGCCGCATGGCCCCACGGTCCCGAACATTCTTCACTCTATCAACCATATACCTTGAAGGAACAATTCAGGGGAGTTTTGTTTTTGCTGCAGATTCTGTTTTAATTGAAAAATATTTTATTAAATTAATTCATATTGTATGCTTATATAAAATCCCGTTTTTGTTCCCTATTTGTTTTTTTTTGCAGATAATCGTAGAATTTTCAAAAAGTCATCAGATGGCCCTGCAGAGAGTAGTGCATTCGGCAGAACGCACCATGGGAACTACACTCGTCCCCTTGCAGGACCTATACATCAGGAGGTGCAGATCCAGAGCAAGTAAGATCATGAGGGACCCCTGCCACCCCAGTAGTGGTCTGTTCCAGATGCTACAGTCAGGCAAACGCCTCCGCTGTCACGCTGTGAAAACGGAGAGGATGAGACGGAGTTTCTTCCCACAGGCCATCAGGACTGTCAACTTTTATAACTCCAGAGACTAAATTTTTGTCTACACTATAGTAACTTATTAACTTTATTTATATGCTGTAACTGTAATTCTTTTTTGTGCACAATCCGCAGGCATTGCCACTTTCATTTCACTGCACATCGTGTATGTGTATGTGACAGATAAACTTGACTTGACTTGACTTGACTTGAGATTAGTTTCTCTAAATAATAAAGACAAAGACGGTCTACAGAGCTTGGTGGGATTTCTTCAAAATGTATTACTATGTTGCGGATTTTTGAAGGTACACATTCAGTTTTGCCTTGATGTTAAACTCCATGAAAATTGTAAGCGTCCTCTTTGCACTTTTCTTGACTAGAATAATGTAAGTACACCAAAAGTGCTTAGGGTTTGCCAAATGTCTTCTGATCTTTGCTTGCCGTTTCCAGTTTGAATGGCAAAAGAATTTAACCCCAGGCATACTGCTAACCTATTGAAAGAGATACCTTTGTACTGTGGTTATTCTGCTTGTGCTGTGCAAGGCTTTTATTAACTTTGCGGGGCACTGTGTAGTTCAGAGTACTCTCTCTGTGGAGAAAACAACCTCAAGGATAACAATTGCCCTGCATATAGGAACCTCTTCCCAAAAGTCAGTTGTTGTCAGATAGATCTTTAAGGTTATTATACTACCAATTTTTGTTTCCTTCCAACACAATGCAAATAATTAACGGACCTGAATTCCAAAATATGAACATATAAAACAAAATGTTAATTTGTATGTAGAATTCAAAATGCAAAATGCCCATTTAACATTTTGTATAAATCAACCTTCAACTTTGAATGATGCAAACAGAAATCACCAGCAGAGTCCAGAATGTTGTTCCCGAACCTCTATTTGTTATTTTTCAAGTTGAACAAGGGTAAATTCATGAGATGTGGACTTTTTGAAACACTAAATTTTAATATTTTGAATTGATTTCTATATATTTGCTTGATGTGAAGAAAAATCTCATAGTACACATTTCAAATAAAAATATTTTGTCATAATTGTCAATATTTTGCAAGCACACACTTGCAAACTACTGCGTGCAATGTTAGTCTACCTCACCCATGATTCCACAAATAACATTAGCTGAAAAGTTTCATGTAATTTTCTTTATTACATCCTATTCTCAGAAGGGAAAGAATATTATCAAATAGATGTTAATAATGATGGCACTTGCCTAGTAATTTGATTGCATGGAAGTATTTATTTCCTTGTTAATCAATTGGAGAGCTTTAGATGGAACTAGACCAAGTGGACCCGTAGGGCCTAAACCTCTCCTGCAATGGTGCAGCACCCTCTCCTCCCCCCTTCTTCTTCTTCTTCTTCTTCTTCTTCCCCCCTCCCCTCCCCTCCCCTCCCCTCCCCTCCCCTCCCCTCCCCTCCCCTCCCCTCCCCTCCCCTCCCCTCCCCTCCCCTCCCCTCCCCTCCCTCCCTCCCTCCCTCCCTCCCTCCCTCCCTTCCTTCCCCCCCTCCCCTTCCCTCCCTCCTCCCCCTCCCTCACTCCTCCCCCCCTCCCTCCCCACCCCCTACACCTCCCCTCCCCCTCCCCCTCCCCCTCCCCCTCCCTTCCCCTTTCCCCTTTCCCCTCCCCATTCCCCTCCCCCCCACTCCATCCACCTCAACCCCCTTTATCCTCTCTCCTCTCCCTCCCTCCACCTACCTCCCTCCCTCCCTCCCTCCCCCCCCCCCCTCCCTACCTTAGAGATAGATTAAAATGTGAATAACTTTAAAAATATAACACCGATTTCAATGAAACTTCTTCCATTAGCACCAAAGGGACAACGGTGAATAAGGTGGGCCTAAAATTGTCGCGGTATCATGTACCGTTTTGGCTGTAGTTCAGGAACAAACAAACAAATAAACGAGAGTTTTAGTATATAGATGAAACATGATCCAGTGGATTATGAAAATCTGGTATAAAAAATATAAAATGAAGACTGATTATTTGAAGAAATTATGCTGAGTGTAGAAGAATCCATTGAGTTTCATTTGAAGAGTGCAGGGTGTTAATTTCAGCGAGGCGCAAGTGGAAGTGGTGCAGATTATTAAAGTATGAAAGGGTGGGCAAGCAGGGGCAGGGGTGTGAATCCCGGTGTTAAATTTATTGGTCCAAATTAAATCACATGGATCTATTTGTTTAGGGAAAAAACTGCAAGATGTGGTGTCAGTCTGAAGAAGGGTATCGACCCGAAACGTCACCCATTCCTTCTCTCTGGAGATGCTGCCTGACCCGCTGAGTTACTCCAGCATTTTTTGTCTTGGATCTATTTGTTCATCTTTTAAACTGTCCCTGCATTGTGATCTTTAAAATAGTGACTTTATTGTTGAAGCTAATTTCACCAGGCAAGGAATTGACAGCTGTGCTTATCACTTGGTAATGCCAATGCCAGGCTCTCTATTGGAGCAAATTCTAATAATTCTCCTTTGTGGCACCAATCAATGAGTTATTCAACACCTATCGACCCTGTCAACTTTCCTTTTATGTAACAAAGGACCTTACACAGAATGGGTTTCATTGTACATTTTTCCATGTTTCCTGATGATATAGAATGAGGCATTTTGGCCCATCAAATCTCTGCCATCTCACAGAGCAATCCTGTTCCTCTGTGTAGGAAGGAACTGCAGATGCTGGTTTAAACTGAAGATAGACACAAAATGCTGGAGTAACTCAGTGGGACAGGCAGCATCTCCGGAGAGATGGAATGGGTGACGTTTCGGATCTGAAGAAGGGTCTCGACCCGAAACGCCACCCATTCCTTATCTCCAGAGACGTTGCCTGTCCCGCTGAGTTACTCCAGCATTTTGTGTCTAATTCTGTTCCTCTACTAATTTTACATGTAATCAATTGTCCTCATATTCCCATCAACACCTGCAATATTCTATCACTCACCTACATATTAGGAACAGTGGGCAATGAATCGACTTAATCATCTTCATCTCTTAACCTTGGTGTCTGAGAAAGTGAAAGTGACCGAGCTTTCACCATATATGGACAGAAAATGTAAAAGGTGAACAGTGAAAGCCTTTGATTGCAGCAAGCATTGCTCATATACTTTGCAATGTAAGAAAAATATGAAAACAGACTCCCCTGGAAAGAATAATTTATAGAGTTGTTCACAGTCTCTCTTTGCAACTGACAAGCAGCTGTGGTCTAAATGAGCAGGCAGCACACCAGCAGAGGAACCACATTAGGCCAATTAGTCTGAATAAACTGTAAGCCTGAGGTGACAGTGAAGGAGTACTCACAGAGTTTGAGGCACCGACCAGGATACCCTGTAATGCATCTCATATAACGCCCTGGTGGCTACTGTTCAAAACATGTTGAATAGATTTTATCTTGAATAAAAAATGCACATTTTTCTCATTGAACAGGCCAAAGACAATTCATTTGAAATGAGTATTTAGGGCTAATTGACAACAATGCTCCTTTCCCTCAATTGGCATTGAAATTGATTGGAGATTATAGACAATAGACAATAGGTGCAGGAGTAGGCCATTCAGCCCTTCGAGCCAGCACCGCCATTCAATGCGATCATGGCTGATCACTCTCAATCAGTACCCCGTTCCTGCCTTCTCCCCATACCCCCTCACTCCGCTATCCTTAAGAGCTCTATCCAGCTCTCTCTTGAAAGCATCCAACGAACTGGCCTCCACTGCCTTCTGAGGCAGAGAATTCCACACCTTCACCACTCTCTGACTGAAAAAGTTCTTCCTCATCTCCGTTCTAAATGGCCTACCCCTTATTCTTAAACTGTGGCCCCTTGTTCTGGACTGCCCCAACATTGGGAACATGTTTCCTGCCTCTAATGTGTCCAATCCCCTAATTATCTTATATGTTTCAATAAGATCCCCCCTCATCCTTCTAAATTCCAGTGTATACAAGCCCAATCGCTCCAGCCTTTCAACATACGACAATCCCGCCATTCCGGGAATTAACCTAGTGAACCTACGCTGCACGCCCTCCATAGCAAGAATACATTATACTGTAGATCCCCACACATGTATGCTGGGAGCTCTGTTGTTTGTGATGTATATACAGTAAATGACTTGGAGTAACTCAGCGGGTCAGGCAGCATCTCTGGAGAGAAGGAATGGGTGACAAGGCTCGGTGCGGGGGCCCCAGTTATTTACAATATATATTAACGATTTAGACGAGGGAATTAAATGTGACATCTCCAAGTTTGCGGATGACACAAAGCTGGGTGGCAGTGTGAGCTGCGATGAGGATGCTATGAGGCTGCAGGGTGACTTGGATAGGTTGGGTGAGTGGGCGGATGCGTGGCAGATGCAGTATAATGTGGATAAATGTGAGTTTATCCACTTTGGTGGCAAGAACAGGAAGGCAGATTATTATCTGAATGGTGTCAGATTAGGAAAAGGTGCAACAAGATCTGGGTCTGCTTGTACATCAGTCACTGAAAGTAAGAATGCAGGTACAGCAGGCAGTGAAGAAAGGTAATGGCATGTCGGCTTTCATTGTGAGAGGATTTGAATTTAGGAGCAAGGTGCAGTCTTACCACGGCCCTGCAGTTGTACAGGGCCCTGGTGAGACCGCACCTGGAGTACTGTGTGCAGTTTTGGTCTCCTAATTTGAGGAAGGACATTATTGCTATCGAGGGAGTGCAGCGTAGGTTCACCAGGTTAATTCCCGGGATGGCGGGACAGGCACATGATGAAAGAATGGGTCGACTGGGCTTGTATTCACTGGAATTTAGAAGGATGAGAGGGGATCTTATAGAAACATAAAATTCTTAAAGGATTGGACAGGCTCGATGCAGGAACAATGTTCCCAATTTTGGGGGAGTCCAGAACCAGGGGTCACAGTTTAAGAATAAGGGGTAGGACTGAGATGAGGGCTGAGATGAGGAAAACCTTATTCACCCAGGGAGTTATGAATCTGTGGAATTCTCTGGCACAGAAGGCAGTGGAGGTCAATTCACTGGATGTTTTCAAGAGAGAGTTAGATTTAGCTCTTATGGCTAAAAGAATCATGGGATATGGGGTAAAAGCAGGAACGGGGCACTGATTTTAGATGATCAGCCATGATCATATTGAATGGCGGTGCTGGCTCGAAGGGCCGAATGGCCTACTCCTGCACCTATTTTTCTAAACTTCTGAGAAGTGCTAAATGTAAAGGAGATGTGCAGGGGGATTTTATTGACACAGATTGGGTGCCTGGATCATGCTACAGAAGATGGTAATAGAGGCTGATATGATAGTGGTGTTTAAAAGGCTTTTAGATATCCATATGTACATGGATGGAATGGAGAGACATGGATCATGTGCAGGCAGATAATATTAGTTTATTTTAGCATTATGTTTAGCATAGGCATCATGGGCCGAAGGGCCTGTTCCTGTGCTGTACTTTTCTATATTCTATGTCCTATGTATATGTTCTGCCTGTAAAATTAATGTTACGTGAGTTCCTCTATGAAAAATCACAAATTTAAAATTCAAGATTCAGAATCAAGATATCTTTATTTGTCATCCAAAAAACAAGTCCAATAATAAGAGTAATAAAACAAGCAAATTACACAACCCCAACCAACACACAAAAAAAAGAAACATCCATCACAGTGAGTCTCCTCCAGTCACCTCCTCACTGTGATGGAAGGACAGAATGTCTTTTCTCTTCCCCTGCCGTCTTCTCCTGCAGTCAGGCTGTTGTCGTTGCCACGTTCCAGGCCGCGCCGGACGTTGAAAGGTCCGCGGCGGGCCAACCCAAGCCCCGCGATCCGGGGCGGGTGAACACGCTGCCGCTGCTGCTGCAAGTCGGGGCGGTCATGGCTCCCGACATTGAAGCCCCCGCTGAGCAGAGAAAATTCCCGCGGCCTATTTCAGGCCACACCGGACGGTGAAATGTCCGCGGTGGGCCGACCCAAGCCCCACGATCCGGGGCGGGCGAACACGCTGCCGCTGCCGGAGTTCCCGATGTCGGCATCCATGAGGCCCGAGCCTAAGGCGAGTTGCAGCCGCTCCCGCAGCCTCCGAAGATGGCCGGCTCCGCTGATGGTGAGTCCGGTCCGCGGGCTCTGCGAACCAGAGCCCTGGAGGCCGCCAGCTCCAGGAGTTGTGCCGATGGTAGGCCACAGCAGGAACGGAGACAACACCCAGAAAACAAAGGTCGGGTCTCCGTTCGGAAGGGACACATTTACAATTTTACAGTCCCCCCCCCTCCCCCCCTCCACACACACATAGTACTCAAACACAAAAACACCACATCACATCTACAATTAAGACAAAAAACCCCAACAAAACACAAAGACAAACGGACCGCAGATAAGCCGCAGCTGCTAGGGCAGCGCCGCCATTTTGGTTAACCTGTGCACACCTGAGAGTGACAGATGATGTGAGGATTGGGGTCAAGATTTATTGTGTGCAAAATGACCTGCAACAACTGGTCGAGGATCATTTATTTAAAAACCTTCAAAAATCCCTTCATTCTTAAGAATGATCGCATGGCATGTCCCTTAATGTTGTTGAAGCACAGGGAGATCTTGGAGTTCAAATGCATAAGTTTCTGAAAGTCCCAACACAAGTAGATAGAGTAGGAAAAGGAAGGCATATGGTACGCTTGCTTTCATTGGTCTGGGCATTGAGTATAAGAGTCAGGAAGCCCTAATTGCAACTTTATAGGCCGCATTTGGAATATTAGCGACAGGGAGAGGTTGGACAGACTTGGATTGTTTTCACTGGAATGCCAGAGTCTGTGGGGAGACCTGGAAGAAGCATATACAATTATGAGCCATAGATAGAGCAGACAATCAGAATCTTTTTTCCCCAAGATGGAAAAATCGAATTGTAGAGGATATAGTTTTAAAGCGATGGGGGCGAAGTTGAAAGGAGATTTGCAGGGCAAAAGGCCGCGCTTTTGCGGTTGCAACTCCTAGACTGTGGAACAGCATCCCTCTCCCCATCAGAACTGCCCCTTCCATTGATTCCTTTAAGTCCAGGCTCAAAACCTATTTCTACTCCCTAGCGTTTGAGGCCCTCTGAGGGGGCGCAGTGAACTGTTTATGTATGTGCTGTTATGTTTGTGTGCCATTGCATGTTCGTTCTTAGTACCTGAACTGATGTACAGCACTTTGGTCAACGTGGGTTGTTTTTAAATGTGCTATACAAATAAAATTGACTTGACTTGACTTGAAGATTTTTACACAGATGATGGTGAGTCCCTGGAACATGCTGCCTGGGTGGTGGTTGAGACAGATTTGATACCAGGCAACTGAACCATCCTACCAACAACTACAGAGCAGTCCCGACCTACTGTCTACCTCTTTGGAGACCCTCAGACTACCTTTGATCAGATTTTGCTGGCTTTTATCTTGCACTAAACGTTATTCATGTTATTCCCTTTATCATGTAAAGATAAAGTCTGAAGAAGGGTGTCGACACGAAACGTCACCCATTCCTTCTCTCCTGAGATGCTGCCTGACCTGCTGAGTTACTCCAGCATTTTGTGAAATAAATACCTTCGATATGTGCCTTTGGTGGTTCTTTATGCCCTCTGGAAAAATTACAGTCCTCTATCATTAGCAAATTTAGCAAGTTTACCCTTGTTGTCTTCATCCAGATTATTAATGTAAAGTGGACAAATTTGAGGCACTAATACCAGTCCTCATGGCAGACCACCAGTTACACCTTGCCAACCAGAGAAAAAAAAATTATGGCTAATTTCCTCAATTCCTATTAGTCCGCCATGCTTTTATACAGACCAGTAAGCTGCCTCTGACACCATGAGCTTTTATTCTTTACTATAACTTTGATACGGTACATTGTCAAGTAGCTTCTGGAAATCCCTATGTTGTTACCCCAAATTTATGGACACCCCATCACACAAATGACCACCCACACTATTATTGATTTCAAGCATTCAACATATATCGATCAGCCAAAACGTTATGACCACTGACAGGCGAAGTGAATAACATTGATTATTATCTTGTTACAATGGCACCTGTCAAGGGGTGGGAAATATTAGGCAGCAAGTGAACAGTCAGTTATTGAAGTTGATGTGTTGGATGCAGGAGAAATGGGCAGGAGTAAAGACCTGAGCGACTTTGACAAGGGCCAAATTGTTGTGGCCAGACGACTGGGTCAGAGCATCTCTGAAACGGCAAGGCTTGTGGGGTGCTTCCGGTCAGCAGTGGTGAGTACCTACCGACAGTGGTCCCAGGAGGGACAAACCACAAACTGGCGACAGGGTGTTGGGCGCCCAAGGCTCATCGATGTGCGAGGGCAACGAAGGCTATCCCGTCTGGTCCGAACCGACAGAAGGTCTACTGTGGCACGTCACTGAAAATTTTAATGGTGGTCACGGGAGGAATGTGTCACAATACACAGTGCATCGCACCCTGCTGCGTATGGGCTACACACGGAGGACCAACAGCATATTAGGCAGGTGGTCATAATGTTTTGGCTGATCGGTGTAGTTATAGACGTTCATTCCTACATATGGCAGAACTAGTTTCCTCTCTCTCCACTTTTAGCCCTTGATTTTTCTTATCCGTTTCATGTGAGTTTGATGCCATTGACTAAAATACTGTCAAGGTATGATGAGGGATTTTTGTGTATTTTTCAACTTGCGGATAAAATCAATTGATGTAAAAACGGAACCCGTTCATTACCTGGATGAAGGTGTGTACAGTTCCCCTTTATCCACAGCATCTGTTACTTTTTCAAGAGAGCTGCAATAAATTGGTCAAACATGACATCCGTTTTACAAAACAATGTTGACTTTGCCTGGTTACCCTGAACTTTACTAAGTGCTCTGCAGTGTTTCCTTTGACAGATGTTAAGCTGACTGGCTGTATTTCCTGCGTTCAATCTCTCTCTTAGTAAGAAATCTTTCCTCCAGATAGCTCGGTGGCAACCCACCACTTCAGTTGTATATTGTTGTATCTTGATGCATGGAAATATATGAATTGACAGGGATGATTGCAAGAGTGTTTTCCATTGATAGATTTAGAACTGAGATGTGGTTTGAGGACACCAGGATCCTGGATATCAAGATGAGTGGGTTTAGGTTTAGGTTTATTATTGTCACATGCACCAAGGGATAGTGAAGAGCTTTGCTTTGCAAGATATCCAATTAAATAAGATATACTACACATGAATACAATCAAGTCAAACTCAAGTACAATGGATACAACAAAGGGGAAGATACAGAGTGCAGAATATCGTCGTGGATCAGTTCCACAGACAAAGTACACTGTCCCCAAAGGGGTAGTGGTGAATCAGAAAGTAGCCTAGGTTATGGAAAGACCTTTCAGAAGCCTGATAACAGAAGGAAAGAAGCTGTTCCTGAGTCTAGTGCTGTTCCTGAGTCTATTTTCAAGCATAGTTCTATGTTATCCCACATTCGCATCCACTCCCTGCACACTAGAGGCAATTTATAGAGGCCAATCAACCTACGGGCCAATCAACCCGTGGGCGGCACGGTAGCGCAGCGGTAGAGTTGCTGCTTTACAGCGAATGCAGCGCCGGAGACACAGGTTCGATCCTGACTACGGGTGCTGCACTGTAAGGAGTTTGTACGTTCTCCCCGTGACCTGCGTGGGTTTTCTCCGAGATCTTCGGTTTCCTCCCACACTCCAAAGACGTACAGGTATGTAGGTTAATTGGCTGGGTAAATGTAAAAATTGTCCCTAGTGGGTGTAGGATAGTGTTAATGTACGGGGATCACTGGGCGGCACGGACTTGGAGGGCCGAAAAGGCCTGTTTCCGGCTGTAGATATATGATATGATATGATATACAAACTTACACATCTTTGGGATGTGGGAGGAAACTTATTTTTATCCTTCCTTCTACTTTTTCTTTCTTTCTACTTCTCGTTCCCTTCCTCTTTTGACTCAACGTGTCCTAGCGTCATGGAGCATTGAGCATTGAACTCACAATATCCTTGCTGACCTTTTTGACCATCCGCACTGATCCCACATTTGGATTGTAACCTTCCATGTCTTGCCTGTTTAAAGTGTCTGAATCGATGCATTTTAGCAGTAACACCATCATCGTTCTTTTGCAGCCCATCTCAAGCTGCTGTGTAAAGTTGCACAGTACTAATAAACAATAAAAACTCAGATGGAGTGCACTGAAGATCCCTCCAGATCTGTCAAAGCCCCTGAAGCTGACGTGAACACACTGATGGCCTGATTATTGATATCTCTGGTTGTCATATGGGTTTTTCTGTGTCTCTCCTGGGCTATATGTGTTGGGTTTCGCACAAATCATCATTTGTGGGACAGCACATTGGTGCACTATATACAGCTGCTGTCTCACAGCACCAGAGACCCGGATTCACTCCTGACACGATGTGCTTTGGTTTTAGTTTTAGAGATACAGCGCGGAAACAGGCCCTTTGGCCCTCCGGGTCTGTGCCGACCAGCGACCACCACATATTAACACCATCCTAAGCACACTAGGGATGATTTTTACATTTTACTAAGCCAATTAACCTGCATACCTGTACGTCTTTGGAGTGCGGGAGGAAACCGAAGATCTCAGAGAAAACTCATGCAGGTCACGGGGAGAACGTACAAACTCCGTACAAACAACACCTGTAGTCGTGATCGAACCTGGGTTTCCAGCGCTGCAGGCACTGTAATGCAGCAACGGTACTGCTGTGCCACCGTGCTGCCCTAATGTGCTGTATTTGTGAATTTTGCACATTCTCCCTGTGACCATGCAGTTTCCTCTATGTGCTTCCGTTAGCCCCATGTCCCAAAGATGTGCGGGATACTTGATTTATTGGCCACTATGAATTGACCCAATGGTAAAGGTGAGTGGTCGAAGATGATGAGAATGTGTGGGAGAATTAATATTGGTTTAGTGTAGTTGTTGGTTTGTGGTGTATGACTCTACGATTCCATGACACTTTTATCATGGTATCCCCAGAAAACATTCACTGTCCAGACTGAATAATGGGTGCGATTTTCATTGATGGAAAGGGATGCTTAATTAATGCTCTTTTTTTAAGTCATTGTACATGGGAAGCCTTTCAAATGATTGCTCATTCATTCTGACTGAAGCTACCACAGGTGAAATTCACATAACTGCTGTGAGACGCTTCAATCAGTGGACTGCCTTCAGCATTTTCATACAGTTAACTGGAAAAGCCGAGACGTGTCTTTTTGCTTCGGCCTAGAAGAAATTGAGGGAATCGAGAAATGAGTCTTATCATGAATAGTTATTATTGGAGGGCAGTGTCCTGGAGCAGTGACTTGCTGATAAAGGACCATAGTCTGGTGGATATCACAAAATGCTGGAGTAACTCAGCGGGTCAGGCAGCATCTCAGGAGAGAAGGAATGGGTGACGTTTCAGGTCGAGACCCTTCTTCTTGAAGTTACTCCAGCATTTTGTGATACCTTCGATTTGTACCAGCATCTGCAGTTATTTTCTTACACACATAGTCTAGTGGATGCTGAATGGAAGGCCCATTCACTTGTATGGTTCATTGATGGCCTGCAAGTGTTATCTATGTACTAGAATTTGACGAATAGATTTCAGGTGACCTTCATTCCGGAGTGTAGTCTTTCTAGGATGAATGGTTTTCCAGTAGTTTTGGAGATTAGCTCTGTTCTAGGATGAAAAATGAGGAGGAAGGGATTGAGAATATGGGCTCTGAGAAGTTAAGCCGCTGGAATTTACATCATGGATAGTCTTTCTGAAACCTCAACCAACATGGCTACCCCCTCCTGTCTCTGGTGATTTTTTTGCCGTATTCAGCGCAATAAGCAGTCGTTGCTGTCGGCGTTCATCTTATGTCTTGGCTGAAGAACGATTTAAGGCTATCATGTTGCCATCCATTCTGGCTCACTGCCTCCGAATCAAAGAAATGAGCCTTTCACCATGTGCTGTCAGCTGAGGCTTTCCCTGTTGTAGGTCAGTAAGCAGCTGTGAAAAATGAACCTCTTTTCCGAGCCCGACTTTTGATGAGCCACATGAATTGCTTTTCCTGGTTTCAGTCGTGCTTTTCAGGAAACTTGTCCTTGCGCTTTATATTCTGGCTAAATATTGCATGATTTTAATATTCAAATCACAAATCCTAATTCAGGAGTCCATGAGTTCAGCCAGAGATTGGCATATGACACAACTATCAGCCAACTCTAACCATTTTTTTTGATGGTTTGAGACCCTTGTTCAGACTATAAATAATGTGGGCTTTTTGAAAGTAGATCATTGGTGGCTTTTCAGCCACTCTATGTGAATCTCAATCTACGTGTGATTTGCAAGGGCTACATCTCCTTGAATGTCCAACTGGTCTGAAACTATAGAATGAACTTACTCATGGTCCCCACACATTTCGCATGACACAGTCCACAGTGCCTAGAACATTCCAGCTGCTGGACTATAGAGAAACTGGGGTTTGGTGAATCAAGCTCCCCCCCCCCCTCACCCACCTCCCACCCCTTCATCCTGGCTCTTCACCCCATTTTTCCTGGTGCATTCCAAGGAAGAAGTAGTCCGTGACCTCACCATATCAAAAACTGGCCCACCAACTTCCCGAACTCTTTGTTCTCACTGCAGACAATTCGTACCAGATGTCCAACCCACATGGAATCAAATCCAACCACAATAATTCTCAAGGTGCCAGGATCTCAATGCCTTTTGGTGTCAAGAGTAACAATGTGGTGTTTTCTTGTTCTTTCCCCCTCCAAGCCTTTCATGGCCGGCATTGTTTTTGCACAGGTGATAAATCATCTGACTAGTCTGAAGTGATAAAGCCAAAAGAGCACAGACATGGAGAGCAGAACATTAATAAGAACAATATATATAAGAAGATAACTGCAGATGCTGGTTCAAATCGAAGGTATTTATTCACAAAATGCTGGAGTAACTCAGCGGGTCAGGCAGCATCTCAGGAGAGAAAGAATGGGTGACGTTTCGGGTCGAGACCCTTCTCCAGTCTGAAGAAGGGTCTCGACCCGAAACGTCACCCATTCCTTCTCTCCTGAGATGCTGCCTGACCCGCTGAGTTACTCCAGCATTTTGTAATAAACTTACATTTGTTATAAAAAGAAACAGCAATCAGCACTTTGAGGAGAGGAAGCATTTTAAAAATCTGAAGGGGCGGGTTACTTACTTGCTTGTCTTTACCAATTAAAACTTCAGCTCCGACAGGGATTACGTGCTGCGCTGCTTCATTGTCATTACCTGGAACACCTTCACTTTCACCCTGACTGAAAGATTCTCTGTACAGTCTGCAGCAAGAGATTTTGTTTCTCTGTTCGTATTCTTGAGGGAGGGAGGGAGGGGGGGGGGGTAAAGATGGTACATATCAGTTCTGAAGTAGTTAAGTCCCTTCGCTCAACACCTGCGCTCGGTCCGCGTTGGCCAAACTGATCTCCCGGTGGCCGAGCACTTCAACTCCCCCTCCCACTCCCAGTCTGACCTTTCTGTCATGGGCCTCCTCCAGTGCCATAGTGAGGCCCACCGGAAATTGGAGGAACAGCACCTCATATTTCGCCTGGGCAGCTTGCAGCCCAGTGATATGAACATCAACTTCTCCAACTTTAGATAGTTCCTCTGTCCCTCTCTTCCCCTCCCCTTCCCAAATCTCCCTCTATCTTCCTGTCTCCACCTATATTCTTCCTTTGTCCCGCCCCCCTGACATCAGTCTGAAGAAGGGTCTTGACCCGAAACATCACCCATTCCTTCTCTCCTGAGATGTTGCCTGACCTGCTGAGTTACTCCAGCATTTTGTGAATAAATAAGTTCCGAAGTAGTGACTGCTGTTAAGATTGCCAGTACCAACATTAGCATTGACAACACTACCGCCTCAAGAAATTTCACGCAACATTGCAGCATTGTTTCTCAGAGTCTTATTCCTGACAATGATTTCCCAGGTGACCTCCTTGCAATTCCACTTCATTTTAACTCTTGCCCCTCAAGTGCACAGGATTTCCTTGCACCCTCCCCTTTGTAAAGTTCCGCATCAGTTAACACGTGAGTCTACTTCCAGCCCAGATGAGGCTTCCTTGCAGACATTACATCATTATGATCTGCATTAACTTTCTGCAGGTGCACGCTATTCTACAACGTACAGCTTACCACATGTGCCAGTACACATTTTGCTTGCTTCTCGAGTAAAATTAGAGGCAGGAAACATTATGCCTCTAACATTAGAGGCAGGAAACATGTTCCCAATGTTGGGGGAGTCCAGAACAAGGGGCCACAGTTTAAGAATAAGGGGTAGGCCATTTAGAACGGAGATGAGGAAGAACTTTTTCAGTCAGAGAGTGGTGAAGGTGTGGAATTCTCTGCCTCAGAAGGCAGTGGAGGCCAGTTCGTTGGATGCTTTCAAGAGAGAGCTGGATAGAGCTCTTAAGGATAGCGGAGTGAGGGGGTATGGGGAGAAGGCAGGAACGGGGTACTGATTGAGAGTAATCAGCCATGATCGCATTGAATGGCGGTGCTGGCTCGAAGGGCCAAGTGGCCTACTCGTGCACCTATTGTCTATTGTCTATTGTCTAAAATTAACATTTAATATTGTAGTGTGTGAATAACGTTTGGGGAACATAGAAGCATGAATATTCTATATTCATAGTTCTGCATTTGGCAGAAAAAAGGTATGAATTCCAAGATCATCGAGTAATCATTGTTCATCGGTACACTATATATGGTCCAAGTTCAGGTCTAATAGTTTGAATTCCCTTCTGTGTGTTACATGAGCGATGATTTCACAATCTGTTCCACTCAGGAGGGAGTGTCACCCAGTGTTTTGGAAATCAGTTTTGTTTGGGTCATGATTTTTCATCCAATGTGTTCTGCAATGTGATCCCCATGCATGACACTCCTTGTTGAGAGCGTTGCATTGTGTAATAACTCTGTTGGATAACCGATAAAGGTCAGCGTTCAAGAACAATGCACATTAGAGGAGGATGGGACATTTCCTCTGCAAAATCATAAACACATGTTGAAAGAATCACTTAAACTTTCATTACATCTGGTGCACAGTGGAAATCCTGAGTCCAGAATGAACGAGCATGGCTTTAGTAAAGGAGTTTAGAAATTAAGATCGCGTATCGTTGGTATGTTAGGTACTAACCAAGTGAAATTCAATTTTTCCCAGAGTAAATTGCAGTTGAGGTCATTTCTGGGTTAGGTGACACCAGTGGTGAGATTATCACGGGCTTTTATGGATGAGATCCATTTTGGTACACTGACCTAATGGCTCACAGACCCCAGGCAGTGTCCAATTTCAGTTGAGCTGACATACGTTAGATCTCAAAGCTCCACACTACAAATGTTGCAGAACATTTTCATTCAAATTGGGAATGCATCACACTAGTTTGTCATGCTTCTCGCTACTTAAAGGGACATTGGGAAGCCTGAATGGATATCTTCATTCGTGATCGCAGATTGCACAGGCATCCTCCAAAGCACTACAACAACCAGCAAAGCTAGCAGAGAGATGGACAAACAAGCATCTGCACAAGATGGTTTACAAAAAAAACAACCCACAAGCTGCTGGAGTAACTCAGCAGGTCGGCTTGCATCTCTGGAGAACATGGATAGGTGATGTTTCGGGTCAGGATCTTTCATCTGACTCTTCAAGCTGCTTTTAACTGCAATCACCTGCTGAGATGTTTATTAGTGACATCACTGACAACTACCTGCATTGCCACTTAATATCCATCTCTAACTGTTTTCGCAAAGGCAGTGGCGAGCTACCTTCTTGAATGGGTGCAGTTCTTCTGGTGCAGATACTCTGACAGTGTGTCACGGAAGGAATTTTCAGGAATTAACATAGTCGATGATGAAGGAATGATGATACCTTTAGAATTCACGATCATGTGCAGCTTGAACCTGCTCGTGAAGCTGTTCCCATGTGCCGTTGGTCGAGATGCAGGTTATAAGCGATAGGAGCAGAATTAGCCCATTCGGCCCATCAAGTCTACTCCGCCATTCAATCATGGCTGATCTAACTCTCCCTCCTAACCCCATTCTCCTGCCTTCTCACTATAGCCCCTGACACCCGTAGTTTCTGTTGGCTGTTGTTTCTATTGCTGTTGTTTGAGAGCTTTAAGCTGGTCTCGTGCGCTAGAGATCAGACCTCTGACCGGGTAAGGGTGAAAGATTTCATCCGTGCGCCCTCCATCTCTGCCTCCGCCGTGGCTATTTTCCTCCATTAACCGTTATTGTTTGACAAGATGGTTGCTGCGCTCTTGCAAAGAATTCCACATGGGCACCTGGAGATGGAGAACTTGGTCCCTGTGGGGTCTGCACTGAGCACAGAGGAGGATATTTGTCCAGGCAGGTCGAACTCATCGACAATACAATTGTGCATCTGCATTTGCCTTGCCCTGAGGGCGCCCCAATGGTGGCCCACAGTTGGGCCTTCTTGGGGAGTATGGGTGCATACCTGAAGACCTGCGTTAGATTCCAATCGATTGGTGGCAGGTTCAGTCACCCCTCATGTGGCCGTTCTCAAGAGTGGTGTTGTGGGTGTTGGGACACGCACAATGGCACACTTTGCTCATCATCGTTCCCCGACTCCTCCTGTCTCGGTGCAGTACATCCTACCCTGGACAGTATAAGACAATAACTGCAGATGCTGGTACAAATCAAAGGTATTTATTCACAAAATGCTGGAGTAACTCAGCAGGTCAGGCAGCATCTCAGGAGAGAAGGAATGGGTGACGTTTCGGGTCGAGACCCTTCTTCAGACTGATGTCGGGGGGCGGGACAAAGGAAGGATATAGGTGGAGACAGGAAGATAGAGGGAGATCTGGGAAAGGGGGAGGGGAAGAGAGGGACAGAGGAACTATCTAAAGTGGGAGAAGTCGATGGGCCTCTGTCATGGGCCTCCTCCAGTGCCATAGTGAGGCCCACCGGAAATTGGAGGAACAGCACCTCATATTTCGCTTGGGCAGCTTGCAGCCCAGTGGTATGAAGATTGACTTCCCCAACTGAGAAGGGGGTGTAGGAAAGGGAAAGATGGTTGAGAGTCGGAATGGAGTGAGTGATTATTTGCGTCTGTGTTAGTGTGAAGTGTGTGCTTTTATTTGGATGTGTAGTTGTGTGCGGGTGTGTGTATGTGTGTTTTGCACAGCGTGTGTGTGGGCAGGTGGGTATGAGTATGTTTGTGTGTTGTGCGTGGATGTGTGCAAGTGTTGGTGCATATGTTTGTGTGCGATTGCGTGTGTGACTGTGAGGCTGTGACACTGAGGGAGTGTGTTTAGCCCCAGCAGTGTGTTTAGCCATGTGCAGGGCACCTTGACCATTCTGGTGATGTGGTGCATTGTTGCTGACATTGCTCCATGCTGTGGGCATTCCAAGTCTTGAAGGACGTGCAGCGTAGGTTTACTAGGTTAATTCCCAGAATGGCGGGGCTGTCGTATGTTGAAAGACTGGAGCGACTAGGCTTGTATACACTGGAATTTAGAAGGATGAGAGGGGATCTTAATGAACCATATAAGATAATTAAGGGGTTGGACACGTTAGAGGCCGGAAACATGTTCCCAATGTTGGGGGAGTCCAGAACCAGGGGCCACAGTTTAAGAATAAGGGGTAGGCCATTTAGAACAGAGATGAGGAAAAACTTTTTCAGTCAGAGAGTTGTAAATCTGTGGAATTCTCTGCCTCAGAAGGCAGTGGAAGCCAATTCTCTGAATGCTTTCAAGAGAGAGCTAGATGGAGCTCTTAAGGATATCAGAGTCGGGGGGTACGGGGAGAAGGCAGGAACGGCGTACTGATTGAGAATGATCAGCCATGATCATATTGAATGGTGGTGCTGGCTCGAAAGGCCGAATGGCCTCCTCCTGCATCTATTGTCTATTGTCTAACTCCAGCCAGCTCTGTCAGGCTCTTCTATCTCAATTTCTTGAGAGGGACCTGATTTTGGTGCTATGTCTATCTGCATTGATGTTTTCTCCCACCAAGAATACACAAAGCCCAAACTCTAAGCAAGATTTTTTAGCCCTGTTCTTTACAGAATGTTTTTCTCATCTAAAAATGGATAATACAATAGCTGGATCAGTGATTTTGTGTGTGTGTGTGTGTGTGTGTGTGTGTGTGTGTGTGTGTGTGTGTGTGTGTGTGTGTGTGTGTGTGTGTGTGTGTGTGTGGGGGTGTGTGTGTGTGTGTGTGTGTGTGTGTGTGTGTGTGTGTGTGTGTGTGTGTGTGTGTGTGTGTGTGTGTAATTGTGTGCAACCGATGTAAACGCCCAGCTGGAAGAACACTTCCTTATCAGATTCCAGCATCTGCATCCCTTTTTGTTTCTACTTATACCTCCCTCTTCTCTACCTCCTTCCTGATTTCCATGTACCATGACTCCATCCTGTCCCCCCTGGTCTAATCTCTCCCGATCTGTCCAAGATACCTCACACGCCCTTCGTCTCTTTATTGACTTCCACTTTCCGAGCCCCCACTCCCTCATCTTTAAAAACATCTTCTACCTCTACGTGTGGTGGCACGGTGGCGCAGCGGTAGAGTTGCTGCCTTACAGCGAATGCAACATCGGAGACCAGGGTTCGATCCCGACTACGGGTGCTGTCTGTATGGCGTTTGCACATTCTTCCCGTTACCTGCTTGGGTTTTCTCTGAGATCTTTGATTTGCTCCCACACTCCAAAGGCTTACAGGTTTATATGTTAATTGGCTTGGTAAATGCAAAAATTGTCCCTAGTGGGTGTAGGATAGTGTTAATATGCGGGGATCGTTGGTTGGCGAGGACCCGATGGGCCGAAGGGCCTGTTTCGGCGATGTATCTCTAAACTAAACCTCGATCTGAAAGGTTGACAATCCATCTGCATCCACGGATGCTGCCTGATCCGTTGAGTTCCTCCAGCAGTTTGTTTTTTTGCTCTGGATTCCAGCATCTGCAGTCTCTTGTGTTGCCTTTCTTACTAAGTCAGACCAACAGCAACGTGGTTGATTCTGAATTGACCCCTGCAAGTCACTCACACAGAGGATAATTGTGGATGGCAAGTGTCATCCCAGATCCTGAAAATTGAATTATACTCTTAAATTATCTTTGAATGTATATTTGCTTTTTTTACAATACCATTTCAAGCAGTATATTTTTGTTAGTTGGTCGTGTTTCTTTTTTTACTGCTTAAACACATAATGTATGTTCGCATATGACAGTACTGATGGTGTGTTATGTTGTTGGTAATACTGACCCAGAAATTCTTTAACATGATGCACTTTGGTCTGAATTTAATCAAAAATATGGTCAGTACTCTGCGTATATTGCTGCTGTGCAGGATTATTTAGACATGAACTGATTGCAACACATGTTTTGATTTCACTCGCACAAAATTTATTTGTGCATGCAGGGCCACCCCTGAATGATGTGGGTCGTCGACAAGAGGTCAACAAAGAAGACTGCCCTGACATCTGTATGATTCAATTCTCCTGCAAAAAGAAAAAGAAACTGGCTAAAAAGACCTGAAATTGCATTCGGCTGCTTTACATTGAATGCTTCCACTAAAATGAGAAGTGTATTGATTTTGCAGGAAGGAATTGCAGCTGATGGCTTAAACTGAAGATAGACACAAAATGCTGGAGTAACTCAGTGGGACCGACCGGCAGCATCTCTGGCGAGAAGGAATGGGTGACGTTTCGGGTCGAGACTCTTCTTCAGACTTTGCTTGATTCATTTTTCATGATCAGCGCATTCTGGCGAAGCCAGCATTTATGGCATCCCGAAATGCCCCCCATCTGCTGAAGGTGCTCCTGCAATATCATTGGGAAGTGAAGTGCCCAAACCCTTTGTCCTTCTTGGTATAGACCTGCAGGTCTTGGAGGTGTTGTGAGAGTAGAAACATAGAAAAATAGAAAATAGGTGCAGGAGGAGGCCATTTGGACCTTCGAGTCAGCACCGCTGTGATGTATACATCACATAGCAGCTTTACCAAATTGTTGCATGTATACATGCAACAATATGGTAAAGCTGCTATGTGATGTATACATCACAACCGCCATTCATTGTGATCATGGCTGATCATCTACAATCAGTAACCTGTGCCTGCCTTCTCCCCATATCCCTTGATTCCACTAGCCCCTAGAGCTCTATCTAACTCTCTTTTAAATTCATCCAGTGAATTGGCCTCCACTGCCCTCTGTGGCAGAGAATTCCACAAATTCACAACTCTCTGGGTGAAAATGTTTCTTCACACCTCAGTTTTAAATGGCCTCCCCTTTATTCCTAGACTGTGGGCCCTTGTCTTAATGAGTAATTGGAGTGCACTTTGGAGATGGTATACAGGATTGAAGGGTTATAAGACAAGCACGTGGCTTTGTCCTGGTTGCTGTTGAGCTTCTTGAGAGTCGCTGGAGTGGCATCCAGGCAAGCAGGAAGTATTCCATCACAATCCTGACGTGTCATGCAGATGATGCCAGTGTTCTACCCAGACAACCCTGCCCAGGCAGCCATGATATTTAAGTAGTCCGTTTCTGATCAGTGGTATCCTCGTCGGATAATTGAGGGGGGCTCAGCAAAAAAAAAAATGCTGTTGAATGTTAAATGTAGGTGATTTGACAAAACTCTCTACTGTTTGCGATGGCCCTGTCTGGCATTTCTGTGGTGTGAATGTTACGGTAATTATTAGTGTATACTCATATATTGTCCAGGTCCTGCTCCTTGATGGGTTGGACCGTCTCATTTGCTGAGGTGTTAGGTTTGTAATTGAAGAAGGCACAATTATTAGTGATTCATAAGTTCATTAGTTCAAGGAGCAGAATTAGGCCATTTGGCCTATCGAGTCTACTATGCCATTCAATCATGGCTGATTGACCTTCTTCCTTGTTGTAGTAAGTGAGTAGTTTAGTTTGGTTTAGTTTAGTTTAGAGATACAGCGCTGAAACAGGCCCTTCGGCCCACCGAATCCACACCGACCAGCGATCCCCGCACATTAACACTATCCTACACACACTAGGGACAGTTTTTACATTTACCAAGCCAATTAACCTAGAAACCTGTACATTTTTGGAGTGTGTGAGGAAACCGGATTTCGGGGAAAACGCACGCAGATCACGGGGAGAACGTACAAACTTCGAACAGCCGGCACCCGTAGTCAGAATCGAACCCGGGTCTCCGGCGCTGCATTTGCTGTAAGGCAGCAACTCTACCGCTGCGCCACTGTGACCGCCCCCATTCTCGACCCAATTCTCCTGCCTGCTCCCCTGTTACCTTTGGTATCCTTACTGATCAAGAATCTGTCTGTCAATCTCCACTTTGAAAATACCTAAAGACATGGCCTCCACAGCCATCTATGGTAATGAATTCCACAGATTCAGTTCAGTTTAGTTCAGCTCAGTTCAGTTCATTGTCACGTGTACCGGTACAGTGAAAAGCTTTTTGTTGCATGCTAACCAGTCAGCAGAAAGACAATATCTGGTTACAATCAATAGATTTACAGTGTATGGAAAGTTTACGTAAGAAATGTTGCTGTAGGATTACAGATTTAAGAGCGTGGAGCGATTGCAATATGAGTTTGCTAATCTGCTTCTGTGGCTAGCACGCAAATAGTCGCCTGTTTTGGATGCCATCTTGGAAGCAGATTCACCACCATCTGGATAAAGAAATTTCTCCTCAACTCCTTTCTAAGTGTACACCCTTTTATTCTGAGACTGTAGTCCTAGACACAGTCTAGGTCCTCTGGTCCTAGACTCTCCCACGAGTGGGAACATCCTCTCCACATCCACAATGTTTATCATTATCCGGTAGATTTCAATGAGATCCCCCCCTCATCCTTCTAAACTCCAGGCCCAGAGCCATCGGACGCTCATCATCAATTAACCCATTCATCCCCGGGAACATTCTTGTAAACCTCCTCTGGACCCTCTCCAAAGCCAGCACATCACTTCTCAGACATGGGGCCCAAGACTGCTCACAATACTCCAAATGAGGTCTGACCAGTGCCTCATAAAGCCTTAGCATTACGCCCTTGCCTTTATATTCTAGTCCTCTCAAAATGAATGCTAATATTGCTTCTACCTTCCTTACTACCAACTCAACTTGCAAATTAACCTTTTGTGAATATTCCCATTTAGACTCATAACAGAAGGAAGGACATTGATAAAGTATCTGAAGATAACTGAAGATAGGACACAGCCGTGATATTGGGGATGGTCGTCGTCCAAACACCACAATCATAAATGAGAGCTTTGACTGCATATAATGGAGTCTTTACCACTTAGTACCCATTGCCATCCATGTTTCTAGACCTGCTTGATGTCACATGCAGTCAAATGTTATCTTGTTATCAAAGTACAGTTACTCTCCCCTGACCGACCTCTGGAATTCAGGTTGTCGTTCCTTGCTTGACTGAGGGGATGATGAAACTCTGCACTGGAAACTCAAAACGAGCTTTGGTGAATAGGTGCCACTTGGTGGCACTGTTGTTGACACCTTCAATCACATGGATGATGACTTGTGTGTAGACTGAGTGCAGGATAATTAGCCAGGATAGCACTGTCTTGACTTTTGTGAAAAGGGCATTCCTTAGCAATGTTGTACCTTGACAACTCAACAGTGCTGCAACAGAACCACATTTAGTATTACTCACTTACCACAACACAGAAGGAGGTCATTCAGTGCATCAGCTCCATGCTGGCTCCTGGCCGCATACGCCCTATCAGTTCTAGTCCACCTCTCCTTATTGTGGCCCTGCAGAGCACCATATGGAACATCTGGGTTACTGTACACGCTGTTCATAACCAATGCATACAGTTTACAATGGTAACGGTAGTTTTGTAAGCAGATTGTGGGCAGCGCCTCTTTGCAAAGAAGTCCATTATATCCCATTGGGACAATTCCACCCTCCTCCTCTGTGCAGATGGGAGATGTGGTCGCAGATGATGAACCAGAATACTGCTCTGATAGTCTCTCCCTCCAGTCCTCTTGTCCCTGCACACCTCCATGCACGACATCTTGACCACCGATCTCCTTTCCAGCACCTTTTCCAGCACTATAAGTTGTCTTCTTTTTGTAAGATTATGCAGCACAAAACATATGACAATGAAGTCATCACAACAGCTTACTGTACGTGCGGTTCAAGGGAACCCCCAGACTGATGTAAGCAACAAAATCATCGGCATTTATGATATTTTGTGCGACTATTTGTCATTTGGAGGCTCTTAATTCTGTATCAGCTTGAGCAGTCGGAGAAAGCAAACTGGGATAATCGGCTAGGAAATAGAAAGTAATCGTGGTTCGACCAGAAACTCTCCCTTAGGCCGAAAACGTCCAGCTACGCAAACCCTCTCATGATGAAATATTAGTCTGTGCGTCGGAGAAGCATGGGATTTGCCGCAAGGGGATTCTCCTGGTGATCCAAACAACTTGTTTGCACTCTTAGAAATCAGCAATGTGGCAAATCGTAATACCTGGGAGGCCACTTTATCCCTGCTGACTATTCGGATGAGATCATTCATTCCCAAGTGCTGTACCTGTGTTGGACCCCACTGATACAGTGGTGAGTTCAGATTGGGAGACAAGGCTGTGGCTGCTTGGAAAAATCTAGCGGTGAGGACATTATGAGGTTTCATTACTTTGACCACCAGGGAGAGAACAGTTCCTCCACAAATATGGCTGATCGTCTTCAAGCAACATTCCACATATCACAGTGCCGGCAGGGTTGGAAAGCATGATCCTGCAGATGCATTTTTCTCATGGCTGAAATCGCACTGGACGTCCCTTGTGACAGCGCCCCCTCACTCAGGTGCCGCTCTGACCCCCGTCACCGGCAGGCGAGCCAGGGGAAGCCAACAACTTGGCACCGTAACCACCGCCTGGCTGCCGGAAAACACCACCCCCCTGGACAGAGCTCCTGACTGAGCGGCCAGGCCAAGCCTGAGACCGCCAACACCTCCATTTGAGGCAAGCGTAAGCTGCAGGCACAAACTGGCGACATACGCGCCACCTCCTCCGAGACCAGGAATGAGCCTCCAGGATAAGCCCAAGACAGCCAGAGCCTCTTTAGAGGCCATGACTTAGTCGCCAGGACAAGCCCGAGATTGTCGTTTGAACCTCACATGCACATTGACAATGAGGAGCTGCCCCCCCCCCCCCCCCCCATGGACCTGGACCTTCTTGTCACTATTGTCATGTCACTATAAATAAACCATATCAGTGAGTTGGCCCGACTGAGAGTGTCCTTGTAGTCTTTGTCGACCCGGTGTCATTCCCAATGCCATACCCTATGTGAGTAATCTTCCACAGATTGCCATATCTACGCCCATGCTGCAAAGTCCACCACCGACCCTGATTGCACTTCTGAGCTCCAATTTATGTCGGGCAAGTCGTAATTACTATTGGCATTGGAAACCAACCTTTGGAGAAAGTAACTCAGTCGTGGCCACCCTTCTGCTGCAAAGGTTTGAGACATGACCTTAGAAGATATCAGCATGGCAAGGATCAACTTGTTCAACAGCTTTAACATAAAACTATAGATCTGCCTGAGAGGCAATGAAAAATGTATAATGCTGTGTAAGGGCTGGGCATAGGTGAGCAGCGAATCACAAACTAGTTGTCGGGCAACATTTTATCATCCGGAAACGCAAATATTTATCTTTTATTTATTTGCAATGGTATTGGAAAATTCTGTAAAACATTCATTCTCCTCCGTAGTAGATTCTGACAGTTGTGGAGGTGGCGATTCCCCCGGAGTGTAATACATTGCCATCCTCCACAGGAAATGGCCTCTCGTGCTGAACTGAACAGTGTTCTCGGAGAGGTAGAAACGTCACAATTTCATCTGATCAGGTCAGCCTCGTTTAACTAGGTATTGAGAGTTGTATATTTCCAGCGTCCGCAGTTATTTGGCTTGTTAAATGAATTAGGAAGCTTGCATATTTACAAAAGTTTAACGCGGTTTAAACGTTCTAATTAAAGTGAAAATAATACGAGCCCGTAGTATTTTAGGCCAGTAGCACGTCACTCTCTTAACATTTAGTTTTTGCAATGCTTAGTTCGAAATGAGTCAACTCTGAAGGTGGAAGAGGGTAGGAAACTAACTCTACCTTTTGTGCCCCTGTGTGTGCTGCTGTTCATTATCATCATATTTTCAACAGTGTGTAACCCCTCCAATGGAAGAAATAGGATGATTTGCACTGCAGAATGTTGAACATAGACGTTATTCATAAGTGGGCTAACTAACTTGAGCTTTTAGTCATTCACATTACTGGAGAATGTTAATTATATACTTTACGATTTTTTTTTTAGATTTGTAGATCTACCTCTGACTTTTACATGCAGCAGTCTATGATTGAGCATTCTACCTATGCCACAAGTGTTTTTTTAGGCAAGGGCAGCAAAGTTTATTTTTCATGCATTATAAAGTGTTTTTTATGGCACGTTATTGTGAGTGGGAGTTGGAAAGTTTACTAGAGGCATGTAAAGATGCTTAATGATGTCAATGAGAGGGGGCACAATGATGAATTAAGCCAGAGTAATTGCGATGTTGGTGGCAAATGGGTCTGTGTTGAACAAACATCAAATGAACCCAAGCATGACTGGAAAGCTGCTTGTGGCATTGAATCTGGGGTTTCGCTGCATCTTGGGTGGAAGATTAGTGACAAGTTACTGCCAGAATTCTCCTTCTCGTTTCTTAAAGGTTGGGTGCCTAAAATTGCATATCGGTTTTAACTGTAGCGTCACCAGTGATTTATATAAGGTTACAATCGTTTGTTTGGACTCAGTCAATTTTTGGCAAGCCATGCTGCTTGATTAGTCAATAACATCTACCATTGAGCGAAAACATTCAGCAATTGGTCAACTTGCGCAACGTAAAACCAATGAGCATTCTGTCATTGTGTTTGCAGATTATGGTTACTGTTCAATTTTGCATTCTCTTACATTGAAAGTGGCTGGTATCACTTTGTATTTCGTCAATTAGAAACTAAAACATGGAATCAAAACTTGATAAAGGGCATTGTTAAGTTAATGATCAGATCACTGCTTATAAATTCATAGGTTCTAGGAGCAGAATTAGGCCATTTGGCCAATCAAGTCTACTCCACCATTCAATCATGGCTGATCTATCTTTCCCTCGCGACCCCATTCTCCTGCCTTCTCTCCATAACTCCTGACACCCTTACCAACCAAGAATATGTCAATCTCCGCCTTAAAAATGTCCATTGACTTGGATTCATTACTTATTAGATTTCTTCGTGAAATTATCAACACTTCCTAGAGTTACAGCATGTCCTCTTGAAATTAGTTTAGTACAAAACACACTATTATGATTGGTATTGGCTTTACTTTTTTGTTGTTATGTGTTCCGAGATACAGTGGAAAACTTTGTCAAATCATACCATACATTCGTACAATCAAGCCCTAATGAGGATTGGGTGTATCTGCACAAAATGACTTTGGGACCTCTCAGTTATTTGACGAAAGCATTTGGCTGTTAAAGAATTTACAGCTGTCTACATCCATCATTACAAGGCTATTTGTGGAGACTTCTGGATTTGCATTAACTAAAATTATGTTGAGATTTACACCTACTTTTACATCACCTACATTGACATTCTTAAGAATCCAATAACCATAAAATGGAATGTATAAAAACAATCTAAACAACAAGTGCCAGTGTAAAATAATCTTACTCATTTCCCGCTTCCTTGACAATGATATGAAAAGTTAAATTTGTCAATGTCAAACAACCATTTGGAAATTTGTCCTTGGCTGCTTGTGTTAATAGCAAAGTATGTGGTGGCTGCAGTTGTCCTCTTGCTTCTAAAGTTCAGTTCCATTCACGTACAAACACTAAAACATATGAATAAAGAGGAATAGGCCATTTGCCTCCTCAAGCCTACTTTGCCAATGAATGGCTGACCTGATGGCAATTTCTACGCCATATTCTGTGTTCTGTGCAAATCTTTCACCACCATTTGTTTATCTAGTATTCATTTACATGTACCTTAAAGATCTTAAAGATATTCCAAAGTTCTGTTTCCACCATTCCATTGTTACAGTGACTCAGGAATCACAAAGCCAAAAGAAAATCATGTTATCTCAGTCTTAAATGGCTGAGCCTTTAGTTTTAAATGGCGATTTCTAGTTCTAGATTCCCCTTCAAAAGGAAACATCCTCTCTAAACCCAGTAGCCAGTCAGGATTCCCCAAAATCGGAGATATTTTAATCAAGTCCTACCTCACTTTTCCAAATGTCAATGGGTACAAGCCGTGCCAGTCCAATCTATCCCCCTAAGGCAACCCACACATTCCAAGTATTAGTCCAGTAAAAACCTTCTCCGAATTGCTTTTTAAAAAACCAACACCCTTTTTTTAGCTAAGGAGACCAGTTAGGTGCCCAAACGATTTCTCACCAGGCCCTTGTAAGAACCAAAGTCCCAGCTCTCCACTTTTGCATTAATTTTCCCAAGCAATAAACAATAGGTTTCCTACTTACTATCATATCATATCATATATATACAGCCGGAAACAGGCCTTTTCGGCCCTCCAAGTCCGTGCCGCCCAGTGATCCCCGTACATTAACACTATCCTACACCCACTAGGGACAATTTATTTTTTTTACATTTACCCAGCCAATTAACCTACATACCTGTACGTCTTTGGAGTGTGGGAGGAAACCGAAGATCTCGGAGTCATTGGAACTGGAATTTGCAAAAGGCATCATTTGCCTTTTGCAAATTATGGACCGGGATACAAATACCAATCTGCACCTCAGATCTCTGCAATCTCTTCTCATTTAGAATACATGCCTCCTTTTCATTTTTCCTGCCAAAATGGGCAGTTTCATATCTTCCCACATTATAATCCATTTGCCAAATCTTTGCTCACATATCTACCCTCCGGATATCAATTGTTAGCCTCCTAAGGTCCCCTTCTCAATGTACATTCCTGCATTGCACAGACTTTAGTGGCTGTGTATTTTAGTCATGGAGTATGTGCACAACTCCTCCTGTAGTAAGCATTGTGCAAACAACTGAAAGCAATTTTCTAATAAAATGTAATTCTGAGAGCCCCTTTCAAAACCAATCAATCCTGTTGCAATTAAAAGAAATATGCAACTAAATAGAAAATACATTGCAAGTCCCACATCAGGATACATGTACATAAAACAAACAAGATAAATATTTGTTCTTGAAATACAGTGAGGGCTTTACTTATTTTTCAGAAACAAAATTTGTGCCAAGATTTTCAGAGGCATGCACACTCATTACAGTCTGGAATTGCCTGCTGATCATTTCAGCTTGAACTGCTCTATAGGCTCTGAACGGAGATGAGGAAGAACTTTTTCAGTCAGAGAGAGGTGAAGATGTGGAATTCTCTGCCTCAGAAGGCAGTGGAGGCCAGTTCGTTGGATGCTTTCAAGAGAGAGCTGGATAGAGCTCTTAAGGATAGTGGAGTGAGGGGGTATGGGGAGAAGGCAGGAACGGGGTACTGATTGAGAGTGATCAGCCATGATCGCATTGAATGGCGGTGCTGGCTCGAAGGGCTGAATGGCCTCCTCCTGCACCTATTGTCTATTGTCTATTGTCTAAAACATTCTATATTCAGAGTGTCAGAGACCAGGATTTAATCCTAACCTGGGGTGTGTAGGGTTTTCATGTTCTCCCTGTGATCATATGAGCATCCTCCAGTCACCTCTCATGTCCCAAAGACATGCTGGTTGGTAGGTTAACTGACCACTATAAATTGATACATAGAACGCAGAACAGTACAGCACAGAACAGGCCCTTAGACAATAGACAATAGACAATAGGTGCAGGGGTAGGCCATTCGGCCCTTCGAGCCAGCACCGCCATTCAATGTGATCATGGCTGATCATTCTCAATCAGTACCCCGTTCCTGCCTTCTCCCCATACCCCCTGACTCCGCTTTCCTTAAGAGCTCTATCTAGCTCTCTCTTGAATGCATTCAGAGAATTGGCCTCCACTGCCTTCTGAGGCAGAGAATTCCACAGATTCACAACTCTCTGACTGAAAAAGTTTTTCCTCATCTCCGTTCTAAATGGCCTACCCCTTATTCTTAAACTGTGGCCTATCGTGTCTGTGCCGATCATGCTTCCAAGACCATCTCTGATCTGCTTGCTGATCCATAACCCTCCATGTGCCTAACTGAAAATCTCGTGAACACCGATATCGTATCTTCCTTCACCACTACCTCCAGACACTCAAACACTCTGTGTGAAAAAAATAACTTGCCCTGCACATCTGATTTAAACTCTGCCCCTCTCACCTTAAAGCTATGCTCTCTAATATTTGATATCTCCATCCTTGGAAAAATATTCTGATTGTCTACCCTATCTGTGCCTGAAGAAAGAGTCTGGAGAGAGCTGATGAGATGTTGGCAGAATAAATAAATAGGATTAATAAAGGGTTACTGCATATGTGTGGTTGATGGTCGGTGTGGAATCGGTTAGCTGAGAGGCCTAGTGTCATGCTGTATCTTTCTACGACTCTCTAAAATTATGTGGCACTAACATAAGAAATGACTCTTTGGCACTATTACATAGACAATAGACAATAGACAATAGGTGCAGGAGGAGGCCATTCGGCCCTTCGAGCCAGCACCGCCATTCAATGTGATCATGGCTGATCATTCTCAATCAGTACCCCGTTCCTGCCTTCTCCCCATACCCCCTGACTCCGCTATCCTTAAGAGCTCTATCTAGCTCTCTCTTGAATGTATTCAGAGAATTGGCCTCCACTGCCCTCTGAGGCAGAGAATTCCACAGATTCACAACTCTCTGACTAAAAAAGTTTTTCCTCATCTCTGTTCTAAATGGCCTACCCCTTATTCTTAAACTGTGGCCCCTGGTTCTGGACTCCCCCACCATTGGGAACATGTTTCCTGCCTCTAACGTGTCCAACCCCTTAATAATTTTATATGTTTAAATGGAACAGGAATGGACATTTGGCCTTCTTAACAATACTTTTTGAAAGCCTGGTCTACAAAATACAGGTTCATTGCTGGCTTGTCATTTGAGCCTGCTAGTGAACATATGATGAGATTTATAACGGCAAAAACCTAATTCTAACATCAGAGAATAAATTTTTGTGTGCGCTTCCCTATTTTTGGCTGCTTTCTCTACAGTTTTATTGCAGTCTTGGGTGGTCTGGGGAGGGGGGGGGGGGGGGCAGGGGGGGGGGCTCCTTTTGATGTTGGAACACAATGAGTTGCAGCAAGGTTAAGGGAAGAGTAGGAATAGCTGACAGAGGAAGGAGAAAGATGGCATTGTGCAGGGTGCTTTTCCACAGCAAAACCTCAGCGGGTATTTTTCTCCTCCTGATACAGTGAGGGGCAATCCTTCAGTGATTGGTAATTCATCATGGAGCATTTCCCTAAGCTTTGACAATTGCTACAACAACCATTGCCTTAGCCTTAAGACAGGGTTTGGATATCATGGGCTCCAGCGCTCAATATTATGCCACTCCAAAGACGTACAGGTATGTAGGTTAATTGGCAGGGTAAAATGTAAAAATTGTCCCTAGTGGGTGTAGGATAGTGTTAATGTACGGGGATCACTGGGCGGCACGGACTTGGAGGGCCGAAAAAGGCCTGTTTCCGGCTGTATATATATGATATGATAATTTGTGCAATAGGCAGCTGATGATATCGATGAAATCTCCTATTTTGAGGTATACTGCTGTATCAGGGAAATCATCCCAGACCATCACACCACTTACATTTCACGCTGCCTCAGCAAGGCCATCAGCATAATCAAGGGCCAGTCCCACCCAGGTTACTCCCTCTCCCCCCTCCCATCAGGCAGGAGATACAGAAGTTTGAAAATGCATACCTCCAACTTGAGGACCAATTTCTCCCCAACTGAATGGTGCTCTCATCAGCTACAATACGCTCCTGACCTATATACCTCAATGGAGATCTTTGAACTATCTTTAATCTGACCTTATCAGACTTCAATGCGATATCCTGCACTAAATGTTGTACCCTTTATCCTTTATCTGTGCCCTCCGGACGGCTTGATTGCATTCATGTGTAGCCTTTTCTCAGACTGGACAGCATGCAAACAAAAGCTTTTCACTGTACCTAGGTTAATGTGACAATAATCACTGGAGCTCTCCATGGCTGAAGGGAATGCTACTTGTTTCTGTAGGGAAAGAGGAATGCGGGACTTGTGACCTTCTGAGAGGAAAGCACTAACCTCTGCATACACTGCCGGATTCTCCAGAGTTCAATTCTTTGCCTCTTCCTTACCAAACTGGTATATTCCTGAATAGAAAGTAATCCCACTCACTCAACACCCAGCTTGTTTACAACCTTAGATAGTGTGTGGCCATTCTCAGCTGTTGTGGTTTATTTATCTTCCTGCTTTTAATCATCAGGTTACAGGCTGGCTACTGAGTGAAAAGACACATCCCCTTCAGACTTGGTTCATGATTTCTCTCAGGATCCTGGATGCTGTTGACCTTCAGTGGGAGCCAGTGGGAGTACTGGGACCAGAAAGGCCATGGGGCTGGGAAGCGTTCTGCTGCCAGAACTCATCAGGACTGCCTCACACACCCACCTGCCAGCAGTTTCTCTATGGTCCAAGGGTTGAATGAGCTGAAACTCCATACCCTGATTGTAAAATATTTAAAGACTACAAAATGGATGTAAATAATTAAAATAATTAAATGATTGAAAATCGGGAAGAAATGGGTTCAACTTCCTAAAATAATGGGAGTAGGAAGCTTTATGGAAACAAAACCCCTGGCCTATAGGTTTTCATTCTGAACGGCCTGAATGGTTTCTTGATTAGTACAAGTGTCAGGGGTTATGGGGAGAAGGCAGCAGAAAAGGGGTTAGGAGTAGGGTTGTCAACTATCTCACTCCCAAATACGGGACAAGGTGACGTCACCGCCCCGCGCCCCACGTGACCTCACCCAGCCAGCGGCCACATGCTCCCCTCCACCAATGGCGGCTGCCCGGGTCGGGAGGCGGGTTGCTACGCAACCTCTGTTAGGTGGTGCCCGGGCCTCTAGACCTGCACTGTCCAGAGCTAAAATGTCGGAATCCTAGAGTGTCGGGATGTAAGCTGTTGTGACCTACAGCGTCGGGGCCTACAGTGTCGGGGCCTACAGCGTCCGAGCCTACAGCCCCCTCCCCCCCGGGCCTAATACGGGACAAGGGCCATCCCATACCGGACAAACCAATTTAGCCCATTTTGGGATGTCCCGGCTAATACGGAACAGTTGGCAACCCGAGTTAGAAGGGAGAGATGGATCAGCCATGATTGAATGGTGGAGTGGACCTCATGGGCCGAATGGCCTATATCTGCTCCTATCACTTAGGACCTTATTATCCTTAGGGTCCAGGATCAAATACCACAAACTGGTTACTTTCCTCCCCCTCCCCTTCCTTCACTTATTTAATATCGTTTAATATATTGTCAGCTGCCCCAGGGTACAGTTTGGCTCATTGAGCCCAAGTTCCTTCAAGATTCTTTGGTTACACAGGGGAGTTTCTTGTGTCTCTCCCCTCGCACAGTGATCTCCATCTGTCATGGTAGAAAGGGCTATTTAGAATCTGGAGTAATTGAGGCAATTGGCCTTCATTCGGCACAAGCAAACACACAGGGAACACCGACTGGAAGTATTCCCTGAAAATCAAAACACATTCATGTTTTTAGAATTTTAGGTGAAAGATAATAGTTGCAATGCAGAGATTATTTCAGTATTTTGGGTGTGAACAAATGGGTTCCATTGGATTATACATTTATAAATGGGCGGCACGGTGGCGCAGCGGTAGAGTTGCTGCCTTACAGCGAATGCAGCGCCGGAGACTCAGGTTCGATCCTGACTACGGGTGCTGTACTGTACGGAGTTTGTACGTTCTCCCCGTGACCTGCGTGAGTTTTCTCCGAGATCTTCGGTTTCCTCCCACACTCCAAAGACGTACAGGTTTGTAGGTTAATTGGCTGGGCAAATGTAAAAATTGTCCCTAGTGGGTGTAGGATAGTGTTAGTGTGCGGGGATCGCTGGGCGGCACGGACCCGGTGGGCCGAAGGGCCTGTTTCTGCGCTGTATCTCTAAATCTAAAAAAAATCTAAAATAGGACCCCATTGTAAGTGATATGCCAGCTTTGAATTTTGAAAAAACATTCCTAGAAACAAGAAAGCTTTGGAGCATAAATCTTGGATATTCAAATATCGTTCTTTTAATCATTGTGAGAGCGGTGCTGAACTACTATCTACCTCTTTGATGTCCCTCAGACTATCCGTGACTGGACTTTGCTGGCTTTACCTTGCACCAGCCGTTATTCCCTTATCATATATCTATACATTGTAAATGGATTGATTGTAATCATGTATTGTCTTTCTGCTGACTGGGTTAGCATGCAACAAAAAGCTTTTCACTGTACCTAGGTACACGTGTCAATAAACTAAACTGAACTGAACTCTTTGGATACATAAACTCCCCAAGTTTGTAACTTCCCTAGTCTCGACCGAGCGTCGGGGACATGTGTCATAATGATGCAAAGTATATTGGGATGTCAAAGTATTCCACTACCTGGACATCCATCTATTGTTTCTCAATACAAATGGATGTCACACTTGCAGTTCTAGTGTAGTCCAATTAACCTCATCCTATTCTCTGTATATTTTGGCTAATAATATATATATATATATATATATATATATATATATGAGAATGTCTCATTTGCTTTGCCCCAATATTTAACATAAATTGTTATACATCTATCTGCTGTGAGATTAAGCATTGCCTTGTCAGTTACCAGAACATATTCTTTAAGTGATCTCCAACTGTGAGCCAGTATCCAGCACCATTCACGGAAAATCATGTATGTTATGTAGCTGGCCTTGCCGGATAATGTTAAAGCTGATTACTGCTGAGGAATTACATTTTTTTTTGGCGATTAATTGAAGGCTGGTTCTTGCTTGCACTAATGTTTGCTATATTACACACTCTTCAACCATGGCTTGCTGTTCCCTGCCCCTTACCTTGTTGGCAGCCTTGGTTCTTAGTTACTCATCGAGCAACGAGCTTCTACTAATCCTGTCACCCCTTTTAAACTTTGACATGTAAAGGGCCAACAGCCCTTGTCCTTATTGAAATCTATGATTCCTCATGACCTCAAACGCAGACTCGGATGTGTGACTGACTGCTTTGCCTGTGGAGGTGAAGGCCACAATCGCTCAGCTTCCTGGAGTGCAGGTCATTGTGACTGCTGCTGATGATCACCACCGTTTCACGGAGTTTGCTGACCACCGCCAAATTAGGGAAGTCTCCCAACCAGCCGACTCAAGGAAAGAAGACGACGTCTACCTTTAGCGACCGACAAAAGTGAGCAGAGTTTGTTTGCGCGGTCGTTTTTCCTAAGGTGCAGCCATTTGTAGACTGCACTCATGTGGTATTAATCGTCACAAAAGTCCTCGCTGGCAACCTTTCGGCCTCTCAACCTGCACAGGAGAGTCTGCCTACAGCACGTAGTAGTCCCCTTGCATGAATCCTAGAGCCATCATTCTTTGTCAGCCTGTCCATTCCCTGTGTCTGCCCGTGACAATCTATCCCCCTTGCTACTGTGGCTGCACCTATTCATTAATTAGCAACGTGCTCCTCTCGCATGCAGAGTGGTGCTTGTATTAGTGGGTACGTCCCTATAAGAGCTTCGTGGCTGGCTGCCAGGAGTGCAGCTGCAGGGCTAGGTGCGAGCAGTTGCAAAAATGTGTGATAGATCAATAGAGTAGTGCTGCACTGAAACTGACAGAAAACAGGGTTATATATAGGAACCTGACAAGACTGTTCCCTGCCACTACAAACATATTAAATTAGATACATTTTCAATAAATTTCAGATCTTCATCATCGTGGAGCTTTCAGGAACATCGTTAGGCTAAGCCACGGTGCTACTTAATACCATTGGTGGATATGGTAATGTTGCAATGTTTAAGTTACCAGACCAGAAACCCAGACACTGGATTAACAATACAGACACCCGAGTTTAAATCCCGAGATCTCAACTGCGGGGCTAAATGCTGACTGTTGTGAGAATGTGCAGTACATCAATAGGGTCGGAAGGAACTGCAGATGCTAGTTTAAACCAAAGATAGACACAAAAGGCTGGAATAACTCAGAGGGTCCGACAGCATCTCTGGAGAAAAGGAATACGCGACGTTTCGGGTCGAGACCCTTCTTCAGAGAGTCAGGGGAGTGGGAAACGAGAGATATAGATGGTGATGTAGAGAGATAGAGAACAAACTAGACCAAGTGGACACGTTGGGGTCCCCCCCCCTCCCTCTACCCCCCTCCCTCCCTCCCCCCTCCCTCCCCCCTCCCTCCCTCCCTCCCTCCCTCCCTCCCTCCCTCCCTCCCTCCCTAGGAGATAGATTTAAACTTTAAAATGTGAACAACTTTAAAAATATAACACCGATTTCAATGGAACTTCTTCCATTAGCACCAAAGGGACGACGGTGAGTAAGGTGGGCCTAAAATTGTTGCGCTATCGTGTACCGTTTTAGCTGTAGTTCAGGAACAAACAAACAAACAAACGAGAGTTTTAGTATATAGATGAATGAAAGATATGCAAAAAAGTGATGATGATAAAGGAAACAGGCCATTGTTAGCTGTTTGTTAGGTGAGAACGGGGACAGACAATCGACACGGAGGTTGAGGGGAAACAATTGCAGTAAACCCTTGGTACTCCATCTTCACCCTAATAATCTTTTCTTCCATACCAATGCAGAGTGGCTAAAGTATATCAACAAAGTGCATCGCAGTCAATCTCCTAGGCTACCCCTGACGGTATCTTCAAACCTTCGGTTTAACCAACAAGAAGCTCAAGGGCAGCAGAGGCATGAAAACACCATCACACTGTAGGTTCCTCTCCAATGTACGCACCATCCTGATTTGGAAATAAATCCCATTGTTCTCCACCATCACTGGCACTTAGTCCTGGAACTCGCTCCCTGGCAGCACTGCAGGGGTGGGATGGTGGAGGAAGGTGATGCACCTTAATGGGGGCATGGAGGGATGGGAAATAAATGTGGTCCCTCCTGTGATGCAGAGGTCTTAGAAAGTGAACAAACAAAACAAAAAGTAAAGTTAATTTCTTAGTCAGGCAAAGAAAACTCTTGTCGGGAGGGGGAGGGTGAAGGGAGGGGAGGAGGTTGGGGGGGGGGGGGGGGGGGGGGGAGGGAGGGAGAGCAAAGGGGGACCTGGCGCCAGGGTACTTTGTAACTTTGTCAGCGCTATATGTGGTGACTATTTGTACACCTTGGGTACGCAAGCAAAGGATTTCACTGACTTGTCACATGAAATAATAAAGTATTCATTCAATCATTCATTCATTCATTCATTCATTCATTCATTCATTCATTCCTTCATTCATTCATTCATTCATAACTGATCTTAACTTATTACTCATGGTCATATCTAATCAGCTTGCTGTTTGGCTTTCCAATGTTTTTCATGAACTTGTCCTCAAGATTTCCTTTGCCAATTTAATTTGAAGAATAGAATTCCCTATGGCGATTGCATTACCCTTATTATAAACCCCATTGTTTTATGACTGGTAGTTTATCCAATGAGAGCTATACGCTATTTCTGCCCCGATTATTTCTTAACTCTAACCAGCCTAAATCTTGATCTTCTGAACCAAGATTTCATCTCACTACTGTTCTAATATCATCCTTTATTGTCTAAATTAACCTCCCTTTTTCTGTTCCGTTTTTCTTTCTGAAATAGAAACATAGAAAATAGGTGCAGGAGTAGGCCATTCTGCCCTTCGAGCCAGCACCACCATTCAATATGATCATGGCTGATCATCCAAAATCATTACCCCGTTCCGGCTTTATCCCCCATATCCCTTGATTCCGTTAGCCCTGAGAGCCAAATCTAACTCTTTCTTGAAAACGTCTAGTGAATTGGCCTCCGCTGCCTTCTGTGGCAGAGAATTCCACAGATTCACAACTTTCTGGGTGAAAAGGTTTTTCCTCATCTCAGTCTCAAATGGCCTACCCCTTATTCTTAAGCTATGACCCCCCCCTAACATCGGGAGCATTTTTCTTGCATCTACCCTGTCCAATCCCCTAAGAATTTTATATGATTCTATTAGATCCCCTCTCATCCTTCTAAATTTCAGCAAATACGAGCTCAGTTGACCCATTCTTTCATCATATGTCAGTCCCACCATCCCGGGAATTAACCTGGTGAACCTACGCTGCACTGCCTCAATAGCAATAATGTCCTTCATCAACTTAGGAGACCAAAATTGCACACAATATTCTAGGTGTGGTCTCACCAGGGCCCTGTAGAACGGCAATAGGACCTCTTTGCTCCAAAACTCAAATCCTCTCGCAATGAAGGCCAACATGCCATTGGCTTTCTTCACTACCCGCTGTATCTGCATGCTTACTTTCAGTGACTGATGTACAAGCACACCCAGGTCTCGATGCACCTCCCCTTCTCCTAATCTGATACCATCAGATAATAATCTTCCTTTCTGTTTTTGCCACCAAAGTGGATAACCTCACATTTATCCACATTAAACTGCATCTGCCATGCTTCTGCCCACTCACCCAACCTATCCAAGTCACCCTACAACCTCATAGCATTTTCCTCGCAGCTCACACTGCCACCCAGCATTGTGTCATCCGCAAACTTAGAAATGTCAAATATGGGCTGAATTATGCAATTCGCAACCTTGATCATTGTTGATTTGTAAAATAACAACTCCTCCCCCCCCCCACTGCATGTTCTTCTCCACCCAATTATCCATAACCCTGACATGAGGTGGGCAATTCAACCTTCAAGAATCTTGTGGCTGAAGAGAATAATAGTGATTTCCCTTGATTATCCTGCCCACAATCATTGCCCTATTTACGTTTCCACTCTTGTTGGCTGCAACCTTCCCCCCATTGACGAACTGTACACTGCAAGGGCCAGGAAGCGAGCGGGCAAGATCATCTCTGATCCCTCTCACCCTGGCCACAAACTCTTCGAAGCACTTCCCTCTGGAAGGCGACTCCGGACTGTCAAAGCAGCCACAGCCAGACATTAAAACAGCTTTTTTCCCCACGAGTGGTAGTTCTACTCGATAACCAAAGTCTGTATAAAAGTGGGTATCTAGTCATTCAATAAAGCCACAAAGAAACTGTAGAAACATGTTAGCCAGCAGCTATTTTCTTCAGAATGTAGAGGACTGACGGGTGAGCTGGTAAAAGCTTTAAGATCGTGGAGTTATTTCAGATGGATGTCAAGAAGAGGTTTGAAGAACAAAATCAGGTCATGAATATTTAGCAGTGACATAAAATGGAGTAGATAGCATACAATAGATTAAGGGGCAAACATTCATTATTGTGTGGAGCTATGGGAATGAGCGTAGATCTCTTGCGAAGAAAGGAACAGAAAGATATATTATCAACACAACCCTGATTGGACTGATCCAGGATGGGGAAGAATCTGCCTACAGACGGGAAGTGATACAGCTGGCGTCCTGGTGCCATCGCAACAACCTGGTGCTCAATACTCTTAAGACAGTCAAACTAATTGTAGACTTTCGAAGAGCTCCCCCTCCCCTCCCCCCACTCACCATCAACAACACCATTGTCACATCTGTGGAGTCATTTAAGTTCCTTGGAATCATCATCTCCAGGGACCTTAAATGGGAGGCCACCATCGACTCCACAGTCAAAAAGGCCCAACAGAGGATGTACTTCCTGCGGCAGCTGAGGAAACACAATCTGCCACAGGCAATGATGGTCCAATTCTATACTGCTATCATTGAGTCCGTCCTCACCTTCTCCGTCATGGTCTGGTTTGGCTCAGCCACCAAGGACGACACCCGGAGGCTCCAATGGATCGTCCGATCAGCTGAGAAGGTTGTTGGCTGCAACCTTCCCCCCATTGACGAACTGTACACTGCAAGGGCCAGGAAGCGAGCGGGCAAGATCATCTCTGACCCCTCTCACCCTGGCCACAAACTCTTTGAAGCACTCCCCTCTGGAAGGCGACTCCGGACTGTCAGAGCAGCCGCAGCCAGACATAAAAACAGCTTTTATTTCCCACGAGTGGTAGTTCTACTCAATAACCAAAGTCTGTTGTCTCTTTTTTGCTCTGGTTTATTTTCACCCACATGTTTAGACCGCAATGTTGTATCCTTATTGTTTTGATGTGTTTATGCTTTATTCTTAATTGTTAACTGTATGTTTGTGTTGTCATTTGTGAGCGGACCGCCAATGCACATTCCATGTATATGCACATACTTGGCCAATAAACTTAAACTTATACTTGTACTTAAATTGTACATTCTGTGATCAGACTGCCCTTTCTCTCTGCACTCCTCATCCATATCGACATAAAGCACCTGAGCAAATAACATACTGTTGGTGGAACTCAATGGCCCATTCAGCATCTGTAGAGCAGAGAGATGTTAACGTTTTAGGTGGGGAACCTGCATCAGTACTTTGCATTTTTTTGGAAAATGTTTGGTGCTCAGGAATCACTACATCCCAGGCCCCCATACCAGCCTGGCCTGGAGTCACATCCTACTGTCCTTGACTGCAACCCGAATTTAGGTACCTACTTATGGATGCAGCCTCTCCTGAATCAACTTGTCCAAGTACGTTTCCTGCTATCTAATGTAATTTTGGTTTGGAAGATCAAGATTTAGGCTGGTTGACGAAAAGAAATAACGAGAGCGGAAATTGTATCCAGTCTAACAGTTATGTTGGCTAAACTATCAGTCATAAAGCAAAGAGTGGGACATAGAAACATAGAAACATAGAAAATAGGTGCAGGAGTAGGCCATTCGGCCCTTCGAGCCTGCACCGCCATTCAATATGATCATGGCTGATCATCCAGCTCAGTAACCTGTACCTGCCTTCTCTCCATACCCCCTGATCCCTTTAGCCACAAGGGCCACATCCAACTCCCTCTTAAATATAGCCAATGAACTGGCCTCAACTACCTTCTGTGGCAGAGAATTCCACAGACTCACCACTCTCTGTGTGAAGAAATTTTTTCTCATCTCGGTCCTAAAAGACTTCCCCCTTATCCTTAAGCTGTGACCCCTAGTTCTGGACTTCCCCAACATCGGGAACAATCTTCCCGCATCTAGCCTCTCCAACCCCTTAAGAATTTTATATGTTTCTATAAGATCCCCCCTCAATCTTCTAAATTCCAGCGAGTATAAGCCTGGTCTATCTAGTCTTTCTTCATATGAAAGTCCTGCCATCCCAGGGATCAATCTGGTGAACCTTCTCTGTACTCCCTCTAACGCCAGAAGGACGAAAGGAGGTCTTTCCTGGTTGTCTGCTGGTGACTAGTGGCGTTCCATAGGATTCGGTGTTGGGTCCGTTAGTATTCACGTTATATGTTAATGATTTGGATGATGGCTTTGTGGCCAAGTTTGTGGACAATACGAAGATAGGTGGGGGGGCAGATAATATTGAGGAATCAGGGACTCAGCAGAAGGACTTAGACAGGTTGGCAGAGTGGGAAAAGTGGCAAATGGATACAGCATAGCAAAGTTTATGGTTGTGCACTTTGGTAGAATGAATAAAGGAGTAGGCTACTTTCTAAATGGGGAGAAGATTCAGAAATTGGAGGTGCAAAGGGATTCAGGAGCGTTGGTGCCGGATTTCCGATATTTGCACGTTGAGTCGGTAGTAAGGAAGGCAAATGCAATGCTAGCATATATTTTGAAGGGTCTAGAATATAAAAACAAGAATGCAATGCTGAGTGCTTTAGAAGGCACAAGGGAGGCGACATGTGGAATATTGCGAACAGTTCTGGGCCACATATCCGAGGAAGGATGAGTTGGCTTTGGAGGGTCCCGAGGAGGTTTAAAGTGGAAGATTCTGGGGATGATTGAGTTAACGTATGAGGAGTGTTTGAAGATTCTGGGGCTATACATGGAGTTTAGAATGAGGAGGGATATCATTGGAAACCCACCAGATAATGAAAAGCCTAGAAAAGGTGGATGTGGAAATATTGTTTCCAGTAATGGAAGAGTCTCGAACCAGAGGGCACAGCCTCAGAATAAAAATAATTCATTGCCAAAGATAGCTGTGGAGACCAAGAGATTGGGAATTTTATTCTTCAGATCAAATTTGTAAAGGAAATCTTGAGGACAGGTTCATGAAAAACATTCAAGCACTAACCAGGGAGCAAGCTGTTTTAGATATGACCATGAGCAATTAGATAGTGGGCTGCATTTGGAACTCAAACTGCAGCCCTATAGCAGTGATCAAGAGTTGGTTAAGATGGGAGGCTGCTAATGCACATTAGTTCACTGGGGATCTAGTTGGTTTCCATTGACACCCACATGTTGTAGCTCCTCAAAGTGTCCCTCAAAGACTTGGACATCAACCTCAGCACTTGGGAGTCTCTTGCTCTGGACCGTCCAACCTGGCGTAGCAAGCTCACCACAGGAGCTCGTGCAGCAGAGAACAGACGCACTGCAGAGGCCCAGAGGAAACGCACCACGCGCAAGGCCCGGGCTACCTCCACTTCCACTGCAGCAGCCATCCACTTGTGTCCTATGTGTGGGCGTGCCTTCCGGGCCCGGATTGGCCTCACCAGTCACTTCCGGACCCACAGTCACCAATCCTCCAACTGAAAGTGAAGTCATGGTCATCTTCCAACCCGAAGGACGAACAACAACAACAACACCTACCCTCCCTAAATACTTTGCTTTTTTTTCCGATTGGTTTTGTTTTCTATTTACTTGATATCTAGTTTGTTCTATTAATTAAAAGTCAAATCATCTATTTTGATTTTATTCATGCAGAGATGGCAAAGCGAAACAAGGTTCCTGTTGTGCCCAGACGTTCTTAGAGTTCCAAAGTAATCCTCTGAGCTGCAAGAGTTTTCATTATCAATTGGGCACATTTGTCAGCAAAGCAATAGATTTCAGATTTTGTTTTCACAACATCTTTTTAAAATTTGCAAAATATTATGGGCTTTGACAGCTACTGGATAATTAGTTTAGTTAATCATTTCTTCATTGGAGTGATTTAACTCTGGCTGCTGATTCTATAAAGTTCCAAATACTAAATGATTAAATTACATTACCTCCTGCAGTCAAGCATCAAAGATATGATCATTGCATTGAATTATTTAATTGTGGCAAATTATAACAGCAGATCTTTTGCACCAGTCTTCACGGCATACAATTAATAGACAATAGACAATAGACAATAGGTGCAGGAGTAGGCCATTCGGCCCTTCAATGTGATCATGGCTGATCATTCTCAATCAGTACCCTGTTCCTGCCCTCTCCCCATACTCCCTGACTCCGCTATCATTAAGAGCTCTATCTAACTCTCTTGAAAGCATCCAGAGAATTGGCCTCCACTGCCTTCTGAGGCAGAGAATTCCATAATCTTCTAGAAACAGCTGTAAATTGGGAATTTGAAGTTGCAAGACAATTGCAAACCACCAGGGAGACAATGCTATGCACTTTACAGAGCTGTGCATGAATAAGTTTCCTAGGATATGAAAACATGCCTGATTGGGTAGTCGGTGTGCTGGTTTAACTTTTCAAAGTTGTCTGGGTTAGGGAATCTTCCTCCTGGAATGTAATTCTCTTATTCAAAAAGGGAGACAGAAAGCAGGAAACGACAAGTCAATTAGCTTAATATCTATCTTAGAGAAAATGAAGAAGCTTATACAAGAGATATTATGGCAGGCCACTGAGAAATATTCAAGTTCACAAGGCAAAGTGAATATAGTTTTGGAAAAGGAAAAAATACTGTTCAAGCAAAATTTTTGGAGTTATTTTAAGAAGGAGCATGAGCTGTGGGAAATGGCGTATGTATCGTACTTCGATTTCCAGAATCCATTTGATAAGGTACCGTATCAAAGGATATTATGGAACAAAAATCTCACGGTGCAGAAGATAACACATTGGCATGGATAGAAAATTGGTTAGCTGATATGAAACAGTAGAGCATGGGTAAATGGACCATCTTTGTGGCAAGATATATTCAGTAATGTGCCATAAAGATCAGTGCTATGGCCTTAACTTTTTGCAATATATATAAATGACTTGACTGAAAGCAACATAGGTATGGTTGCTACATTTGCTAATGACACAAAGATAGTAGGAAAATACGTTTTTTAATGAGGACTTCAGGGGACTACAAAGGCTACAAATACAGTATACATTTAGGTTAACTGAGTGAACAAAGATGCAATATGATATGGAAAATGTTCAAAGCTTTTATGAAAGACATTTTGACAGAGCACTTTAGAAATATTCAATTTCACGAGGCAAAATGAAAGAAGTTTTCTGAAAGGAAAATACTGTTCAAGCAAATTATTGGAATTCTCTGGATGTCCATCGTGTAGATGTTCAGTACGATAATAATTCTCAGTTGTTGGCACACATTCTTGCACAATAGGAGAAACTTTAAGATCAGTCACGTAATTAAGTTACTGTAACTCGTTGTTTAGACACAAGTTAAATGTTACTTTACAATGGCAGAGAATTGAGCACTGTTTTGATTTAAACAGGAAATACAGAAGATAAAAAGTGGCTTTGTGCAACAGGATGTTTTTATGCTGTGCCTGATAGTACATAGCTCAATGAACTTCATGGGATAAATACAGTCACATCGCAAATTAGTGGATAGAATTTGGCTATCCTTTTACAGTGACAATGAAGCAGGTTTTCTTATCTAAGACAGTTTCAGAGTGATGTTCATTCTGAGATGGTTTGGAGGTCGAGAGGACTGTTTTTGTTAGTCTAAATAATTTACAGAATGTAATTGGGCTTTTTGTTTATTATACTTTGCATATCTTATCTATATCAAAGTATTTGTTTTTCCTCAGTATGTCACAATAAGAATTCTCATGGCCACTATAGTATTCCAGACATGCCGGACATTGTCTTAACTTATCAGCAGCATAGCACATTGGACCTTTTCCCAACCTAAACTATGCAAATATTTATTGGAATGCTGAGTTTTGTTACAGTTCACTCATCTATTATGATAATTGTTTGATTAAAAGCTATCACGTTCTAAATAAAATTATACTGATGATCACTGTAGGCAGCCCGAAACAAAACAATTTCCTCTGTGCAATTATCCAGCACATAATGTATACAAGATAATGAAAATGCTGATAACAGAATATACTATTTTTGTCTAAACTGTCTCATCCTGACCTTTGATTCTGTATAACAACAGAATTGTCTCAAAACAGTATAGGAATCTCCTTCCCCTTTCTTTTTCTGTAAATCCAGAAACGAAGCTGCCTTGCAGATGAAAGGAACTGCAGATGCTAGTTAACCAAAGGGGTCACAAAGTGCTGGAGTAACTCAAAGCACCAGGCAGCATCTCTGAAGACCATAGATAGGTGACGTTGTGGGTTGGGACCCTTCTTCAGGCAAAGCAACTTTTCTGAGGCAATGGGAAATATAACCGCATATCCAGTAAATGGAGTTTCAGCAGGAAATGCAAAGTTGGAATAAACTTTCAATAGACAATAGACAATAGGTGCAGGAGGAGGCCATTCGGCCCTTCGAGCCAGCACCACCATTCAATGTGATCATGGGTGATCATTCTCAATCAGTACCCCGTTCCTGCCTTCTCCCCATACCCCCTGACTCCGCCATCCTTAAGAGCTCTATTCAGCTCTCTTTTGAATGCATTCAGAGAATTGGCCTCCACTGCCTTCTGAGGAAGAGAATTCCACAGTTTCACAACTCTCTGACTGAAAAAGTTTTTCCTCATCTCAGTTCTAAATGGCCTACCCCTTATTCTTAAACTGTGGCCCCTTGTTCTGGACTCCCCCAACATTGGGAACATGTTTCCTGCCTCTAACGTGTCCAACCCCTTAATAATCTTATACGATCTCCTCTCATCCTTCATTTGTGTGAAGCTCAGAGAATATTAAAACCATTTATTTTCTTAAAGGTGTTACTGCCCTGTCAGAAGCCTATAAGTTCATCCTGTTTAACAGACCTATAAATGTAATTGAGTACAAGCAGTGCATTGCACTCCAAAAATTCAGTTAAACTGCAAAACTATAACACACTGCATGCAACATGCCGCCACAATTGCATGGCATGTTTCATGTTGTCAATGAATTTAAACAATAACCCCTGTTGTCTTTTAACTGCTGCTAGCTAAGGAGCAAGGTTTTTCCACAGATTTTCTATTTATCTCATGTTTCATCATCTGTAGCATCTTGCTTTTGAATTAGTTTTCATTTAATTACTTTTCGGTGGTCTTTGTGAGAAAGCATTCGTGGACATGAGATTTAAAAAACCACCCCCATGTTTCTTCAGATTATTTCATCCAATCAAATAGGCGAAGATCTCAAATTTCACAATTCAGTTAAAGATGAATATTTAGCAATGGAATATTTCCTAAGCACTGCATCAAAAGATCATGATATGCCTTGAACACACAAGCCAAGCTGCTTGAAGTATGTGGGGATATCGTGGAAGATGTATTAATCAAAATAAGACATGATTCCAGAAGTAACAGGGCTTAATTTTGGAAAGTTCTAATGTGTTTGGGTAAGTCCGTTAAATGAATTGGACTTTGAAGGTACTTAAACTTTAATAAAATCTGCAACAAGTTTGTATCTTAAATTCCAGGCAGTTTATCATAGTAAAAGTTACCACCATAATGCTAGTCCAATTTAACAAATGACCTGAGGCAATAGAATAGAAATTTGCAAATGCATTGTTACCATATTAATACTTCTCAAATTCCTTTTCATGTTATTTTACAAAAGATAATGACTTGTTTAAAACAGAGCCGAGGAATTTGATTTGATTACAATAAGCATACCTACGATACTTTTGCTGATATATGTCCTCCAAACAATATATTTGAAATCAGAATGTACCACTTCGTATCAGTTTCTTACATTTCAATTATGAATGGTATCTTTGAATTGAAAATTAATCACTCCAATATGTTAGAAAAATGTCTCCTGACAAATATCAAAATTAGTTTTGTGTATGATTTTCGTTTTCTTATGTGAAATAAGTCCACATTTTCATCAATGGTTTAGGAGATATCAAGTTATTAGGTAACCTCTGTGTTTAACATAACAAATACATAGGTTTGTTACACAGGTTAAATAAGAAATGAATAGTGTTTAATTTAGTTTATTATTGTCACATGCATCGAGGTACAGTAAAAAGCTTTTATTTGTGTGCTGTCCAGTCAGACTGCACACGAATACAATCAAGCCGTGAACAGTGTACAGATAGCGATAATGGGTGCAACATTAAGTGCAAGATATAACATTGAACTCCAATAAAGTCGGAATAAAGACGGTTCAATGGTCTCCCATGAGGTAGATGGGAGGTCAGGACTGCTGGTGAGAAGACCGTTCAGTTGCTTAATAATAGATGGGAAGAAACCGTTCCTTTATCCAAACTTCTGTACCACTGCCTGATGGGAGAGGGGAGAAGAGAGAGTGACCAGGATGAGACTGGTCCTTGATTATGCTGTTGCCCTGAAAGTGCATGGCTGAAATAAGTATGCAATTTAAAAGCTAATTGATAAGAGCCTAACACAAGCCAGGTTAGCACACAATAGATAATATGGATTTATTCACAAAATGCTGGAGTAACTCAGCAGGTCAGGCAGCATCTTGGGAGAGAAGGAATGGGTGACGTTTCGGGTCGAGGCCCTTCTTCAGACCCGAAACGTCACCCATTCCTTCTCCCCCGAGATGCTGCCTGACCTGCTGAGTTACTCCAGCATTTTGTGAATAAATCGATTTGTATCAGCATCTGCAGTTATTTTCTTATATTATAGATAATATGGAGCCTGACGAAAACATGTAAGGAACCAATTCGAAAATAAAATGTTCATCTTTAACAAATAATTAATTAAATAAATTATCCATATGCTCTACTTTCATAAAATTTAAAAGGCCCTGATTTAACTTCATTGTTGCTCGTTTCTATTGAAATGTTGCAGTGGAGATTTCTGTGATATCAACACCTCGGGTATTTCCATACATAATCTTCGGTATTCATTGCTCATTGATCTGAGCTGAACTCAATGCCACAATACTGTCACCTCACCAGTCAATGAATTTCAGCGACCATTTCACTTTAAGGCAGGCATCAAGTGACAGGTTTATATGTGCAGCAGGGCATTGTGATCATCAATAAACCCATTTAGTTTGCCTGCAGTTGCTAGCAATCCTGACGAGCAGTGCCCAGAGACCATTTTGTATGATGCACTCTGAAAGAATGCTAATCCCCCAATGTTTCAATGTGCAGAAATGAGACGTTTGAGACCATAACTCTTATTTTCCATGACATTTTTTTCCCTTATCTACAACAGGTTTAGCATTAAACTGTAGAAATCCCCCCAAAAAGCTCAACGTTATTGACTTCAGATTAAGGATATTTCTGTGGGTCTTCTACTGTGAATGGAGCCGCCAAAGATCAAAGATCATCCCATCTACTCTGAAGCTGATGAGCTTGTCAGTAGTTAACGCGAACACAAAGAATAATTTGTCCCATGTCTATGTAAGTTTCCTCTGCTATGTTTAAGTAAGTTGTCACCATGCTCAACTTAAATCTACAAAATATGATTAGAATAGTTAATTCCTTCCAAAACACTGCTTCTTTTCATTTCGCACTCAAAATGCCACTGAATTTCTACTAATTCCTTTCCCTTTTGAGTTTAAAATATTAAAAAAGATATTGATTGATGTCCAATAGCTTACTTTTAACAGACAAAGATTACAATGCACAGAAAACAATCAACCATTAAGGTCCCTCGGTTATTTACTATTACACCAGATTGTCATTCATTTGTAAGCCTGCAAAATATGGTTTGGGTGGGAAGGGATGAGTGAACCAAGGCGTTGCTGATGGAGAGGTCTCTGCAGAAAACAAAAATGGGTGGGGATGGGAAGACGTTGACATAGAAACATAGAAAATAGGTGCAGGAGTGGGCCATTCGGCCCTTCGAGCCTGCACCGCCATTCAATATGATCATGGCTGATCATCCAACTCAGTATCCCGTACCTGCCTTCTCTCCATACCCCCTGATCCCTTTAGCCACAAGGGCCACATCTAACTCCCTCTTAAATATAGCCAATGAACTGGCCTCAACTACCTTTGTGGCAAAGAATTCCACAGATTCACCACTCTCTGTGTGAAAAAAAACTTTCTCATCTCGGTCCTAAAAGACTTCCCCCTTATCCTTAAACTGTGACCCCTTGTTCTGGACTTCCCCAACAACGGGAACAATCTTCCTGCATCCAGCCTGTCCAACCCCTTAAGAATTTTGTAAGTTTCTATAAGATCCCCCCTCAATCTTCTAAATTCCAGACTGGTGGTGGGATTACGTTGAAGGCGGCGGAAATTCCAGAAGATGCTGAGTTGGATGCGGATGTTTGCGGGGTGAAAGGTGAAAGGTGAACCAGGGGAATTCCTTCCTTGTTCCATCTGGGGGGGGGGGGGGGGGGGGGAGGAGCAAGAGCAGCACGACGGGACACAGAGGTAAGTGGGTCAGGGATCCATCTATGACAGCAGGGGGAAAGTACATTTTACTAAAGAAAGAGACATTCTCAGATGTCCTAGAACGGAAAACCTTATCTTAGATTAGTTTAGTTTATTATTGTCACCTGAATAGCTTTTTTTTGTTGCATGTTATCCAGTCAGCGGAAAGACTATACATGACTACAGTCAAGCCGTCCACAGTGTACATATAAAGAATAAAGGGAATAATTTTATCTTGTGAGCACATGCAGCAATTGAGAGCAGGGAATGGTTTCTTTACAAGAGGAGGGCGGGAAGAGGTGCAGTTCTGAAACGGTGGGAGTCTGGGGTTATAATTGAAGATAAAGTAATAGAAAAGCAGACCGAACAAAACCATGGCAAACCCCTTGGAGAGATGGTGGAAATGCTGTTTGGCTTCTTGCAGAATTTCTAAAATCCTGGAAAGATCTCAGCATGTTGCTGTACAACATGATTATTCAGGAATATAAGAACAAATAAACAGTGAACTGTGAGCTAATTAGCCTGCCATCTATTGCAAGGATAGTGCTGAGATCCATTATCAAGGAGGTGATAACGGGGCACTTAAGAAAGTACCATATGATTAGCTGAAAAGATATTTTCACTGCTGCTGCCATTGCCTTCATCTATTCTGGAGACAATGTGCATTTTACATAGCAGATCCCATGGGAAAACTGTGCAACCTTGCCTACCTGAGAGCCAAGACAAAGGTGTGTCTGGTCCTGATCAGGGACTTGGCAAAAGTGTTAAAATTAGTATCCCAGATCATGAAATCCTTACAATGGATAGACTCTCATGCCCCTGTCATGCGTTCAATGACCAACAACATCGCAGAATGTAAGACCATGACCCAGAACAATGCCATAATATTAGCAATTAGCCTTGATAATGCATTACTGCTGGCAGAGTCAGTATTATGAAGGTTAAATCGTGTTCAACGTTTATGTTGGAAAGTTATTAGCAAGGTAGATAAAGGGGAATCTGCAAGTGGAATATATTTTGAATAAGGTGCCATGTCAAAGTTTGGAGAAGCAAGAAACTGCAGATGCTGGGTTATTTATAAAAAGACACAAAATGCTTGAGTAGCTCAGCAGGTCAGGCAGTATCTCCAGAGAACACAGAAAGGTGACATTTTGGGTCTGGAACCAATACACCACCTTTCCATGTTCTCCAGAGATGCTGTGTGACCCACTGAGTATTTCCTGCACAATGTGTCTTTTTTTTTCACATCAAAGTTTATTGAATAAGGTGAGGCATTAAGACTGAGGATAATATATTGGCATGAATAGGGGGATTAGTTAACAGACAGTAAACAGAAAAGTTGAGCTATGCCAGTTGTGGCTGACTACCCACAGTCAAAGGCTCCCAGTTGAGTTGGTACTGGGCTTATCCAAACCCATCGTCAGCCCAGGACAGACTTAAAGGTATTTATTTTTCTACTCGTTTCTTCGAGTTTTAATATCTGATAAATTAATCTTAATTTTTGGTGGTGAGTGGATCTTACTTGAAATTGTAGAAGTCAGTGTTGATACTATTGGGTTGCAAGTTACCCAAGTAGAATATGAAGTGCTCTTCTTTCAGTTTGTGCGTGACCTCACTCAGGCAATGGAGGATGCCAAGGACAGAAAGGTCGGCATGGGAATGGGAGGAGGAGTTAAAATGGTTAGCGGCCAGAAGCTGCAGCAGGCCTCGGTGGAGAGAGTGCAAGTGTTTGGCCAAATATTTTGATTTATCTTGCTTTGCTGACTGCACCAAGTAAGATGGGAAAGTTATGTGGAGGACATAAAAAACCTTTGCAAAGTGAAATGGATAGGTTAAATGAGTGGTAAAAGATGAGATTGTTTAATTTGTAGGAAGAATTGGAGAGCAGAGCATTATTTTTCTTTGACTCTAAACATAAACATAGACAATAGGTGCAGGAGTAGACAGTTCGGCCCTTCGAGCCAGCACCGCCATTCAATATGATCAAGGCTGATCATCCAGAATCAGTACCCCGTTCTTGCTTTCTCTCCATATCCCTTGATTCCGTTAAAACATCAAATCTGTTTCTCTCCCCTGATACTACTTGACCTGCTGAATGTTTCCATCTTTTCCCATTTTTGTTACTGTTTAAATAGTGTGATGTTGATGTTAAAAGGGATTTAGTGTCCTTTTGGGAAAACATAGAAGGTTAATGTTGGGTACAACACGTAATTAGGAAGAAAGCAAATGGAATGTTAGCTTTCCTTGCAAGAGATATTGAATAAGAAGTGGAAAGGTCTTGCTACATATGTACAGCAAAAATAATGCTACAAAAGTGCAGTGCAGTGTCCTTATTTACAAAATTAATGGCAGTGGAGTGAAGTTTCTTGGATGTGGGAATTATTTTATGAAGAAAGATTGAGTAGGACAAAACTTAAACAGCCAAATAGTCAAGGCATAGAAGGACTCTTATGTGGGCAAATAGTATTAGTGTAAATGTGCAAAAACAGTTGTCATGGATGTGGTAGGCCAAAGGGCCTGTTTATGTGCTGCACAATCCTATGTCACTTTGGCTCTATATACTCTTACATAGAAACATAGAAAGTAGGTGCAGGAGGAGGCCATTTGGCCCTTTGAGCCAGCACTGCCATTCATTGTGATCATGGCTGATCATCCACAATTAATAACCTGTGCCTGCCTTCTCCCCATATCCCTTGATTCCACTAGCCCTTAGAGCTCTATCTAACTATCTTTTAAATTCATCCAGTGAATTGGCCTCCACTGCCTTCTGTGGCAGAGAATTCCACAAACTCACAACTCTCTGGGTGAAAAAGTTATTTTCTCACCTCAGTTTTAAATGGCCTCCCCTTTATTCTTAGGCTGTGGCCCCTGGTTCTGGACTCCCCCAACATTGGGAACATTTTTTTCTGCATCTAGCTTGTCCAGTCCTTTCATAATTTTATACGTAATAATCTTGAGATTAGTAAATGTGAGTTTGGAAGAGTGAGATTCATGGAGCAAGATATGATTCTGAGGGCGGTTGTTTAAATAGATACTCAGAGCCTGTTAACCATGGGATGTGAGAGTCTTGAAAATTGGGGCATTGACTCAGGATAAAGATCCATCAATTTAAAACGGAAGTAAGGAGGGATTTCTTCTCCTGGAGGCTTACGTATCTTTGGAATTGTCCACTGCAGAGATGAGTGGGTCAAGACAACATACAAGGCTGGGAAGTTTAGATCCTTGGACTATTGAGGAATCAAAAGCTTAGGAAACTGATCAGGTCAGTTTATTCACAAAATGCTGGAGTAACTCAGCAGGTCAGGCAGCATCTCGGGAGAGAAGGAATGGGTGACGTTTCGGGTCGAGACCCTTCTTCAGACTGATGTCGGGGGTGGGACAAAGGAAGGATATAGGTGGAGACAGGAAGATAGAGGGAGATCTGGGAAGGAGGAGGGGAAGGGAGGGACAGAGGAGCTATCTGAAGTTGGAGAAGTCGACGTTCATACCACCGGGCCGCAAACTGCCCAGGCGAAATATGAGGTGCTGCTCCTCCAATTTCCTGCGGGCCTCACTATGGCACTGGAGGAGGCCCATGACAGAGAGATCAGACTGGGAATGGGAGGGGGATCAACAGCACTGCTATTGAGTAGGTTTGAGAGGCCACATGGTCTACATCTGCATCTTTTTCTGTGTTGCATACATCAAAGAAGGAAGAACATCCTTCAAGATAGCATTTTTATACTGCTGCAACCTCGTTTTAATGTGCCTGGCTGGTGCAGGGCATCTGGAACCACACGTGTGAGTGTTTATGCGTTATATGGCTCGTAGTAGATTCCTTACAGATTTTATCTATACAGTACTGCCATTAATAGTCTTGATATTTTTTTAATCACATTTGGGGAAACTTTTATCAGACAGAAGCAGTAAAATTTACCAACAAAAAAGGAACAAAGATATTAAGTACAGCAATAACTTTGAACATATGTTGGAAATTTCACTTTTGATAGTGAGCTATATTTTTTATATTAATCTCTGAAACATTCTACTTCGGGTGTTTTGGACGAAGCAACCTAGAAGCAGAGATCCTGCTGGAATCAATCCCGTATAATTGATGAACTATGTCGCTGCAAAATGGTTTGGAATCAGGGTACTTGGCACGAAAAAGAAATATTCAATGTGAAGCCTGTCTCATGGTGAACTTCTGGAGAAAGAAGCAGCTTTTGTGAAAGTACCAATGGAATCTCTTTCACTTTGCTTCTGCTTTACCGCTATGGAATCTCGGATTCGCTGCTCCACCAATATTGCTATCCAGGCTCAGGGAGAAGCAAAATGTTCATCTTCATCGAACATAGAACAGTACAGGACTGGAACAGGCCATTTGACTCATGAAGTCCTCTCCGAACATGATGCCGAGTTAAACTAATCTCCGCTACCTGCACATGATCTAAATTCCCCCATCCCCTGCATATCCATGCCCCTATCTAAAAGCACTTTAAGTGCTACTATCGCATCAGCCTCCACCCCCTAGCAGCACGTTCCAGACACCCAGCACCCCCTATGCAAAATAAAACCTACCCTGTCCATCACCTTTAAACTTTGGCCCCGCTCACCTTAAAGCTATAGTGACCTCGATCCGTGACCATATCACCCCCGTCCTTTATAAACTCCACTGGCTCCCCATCCCCCAGAGAATCCAGTACAAAATCCTCCTCATAACCTACAAAGCCCTCCATAACCTGGCCCCATCCTACCTGACCGACCTCCTCCACAGGCACACTCCCACCTGCACCCTCCGCTCTGCCGCTGCCAATCTCCTATCCCCCCACATCCGGACTAAACTCAGATCCTGGGGGGACAGGGCTTTCTCCATCGCTGCTCCCACCCTATGGAACTCACTACCTCAAACCGTTAGAGACTCCCCCACACTCACCACATTCAAAACATCGCTGAAGTCTCACCTGTTCAGTACTGCCTTCAACCACTGAAGGTCACCTCACCTTCTGTCTCCTTTCTCTGTTCATTTATTTATTTACTTATTTATCTATTTATTCATTTCCCCTATGTTCTCAAAATCTCTGTAAAGCGTCTTTGAGTATATGAAAAGCGCTATATAAATAAAATGTATTATTATTATTATTATTATAGTCTTTGACAGTTCTGTCCTGGAAAGAAAGATTCAGCCTGTCCGCTGTGTCATTATTGCCTGTTAGTGTGTCATTATTGCAGGATTATCGTCTCTTGAGTGATCATTTCTCTTCAGAAGCTTTAATGCAAGTGCTGCTGCAGATAAAAACTCACAGCCAGGTTATCCTGGATATTTTGCATCAAGAAGGTGAAAGCTGAATGATTTTTTTAATAACATTTCATCGTCAAAATCACCTCGTGATTTTCTGGAATAGACAATAGACAATAGACAATAGGTGCAGGAGTAGGCCATTCGGCCCTTCGAGCCAGCACCACCATTCAATGTGATCATGGCTGATCATTCTCAATCAGTACCCCGTTCCTGCCTTCTCCCCATACCCCCTGACTCCGCTATCCTTAAGAGCTCTATCTAGCTCTCTCTTGAATGCATTCAGAGAATTGGCCTCCACTGCCTTCTGAGGCAGAGAATTCCACAGATTCACAACTCTCTGACTGAAAATGTTTTTCCTCATCTCAGTTCTAAATGGCCTACCCCTTATTTTTAAACTGTGGCCCCTGATTCTGGACTCCCCCAACATTGGGAACATGTTTCCTGCCTCTAACGTGTCCAACCCCTTAATAATCTTATATGTTTCAATAAGATCCCCTCTCATCCTTCTAAATTCCAGTGTATACAAGCCTAGTCGCTCCAGTCTTTCAACATATGACAGTCCCGCCATTCTGGGAATTAACCTAGTAAACCTACGCTGCACGCCCTCAATAACAAGAATATCCTTCCTCAAATTTGGAGACCAAAACTGCACACAGTACTCCAGGTGCGGTCTCACTAGGGACCTGTACAACTGCAGAAGGACCTCTTTGCTCCTATACTCAACTCCTCTTATCATATCATATCATCATATCATATATATACAGCGCGGAAACAGGCCTTTTCGGCCCACCAAGTCCGTGCCGCCCAGCGATCCCCATACATTAACACTATCCTACACCCACTAGGGACAATTTTTACATTTTTACATTTTTACATTTACCCAGCCAATTAACCTACAAACCTGTACGTCTTTGGAGACCTCTTGTTATGAAGGCCAACATTCCATTGGCTTTCTTCACTGCCTGCTGTACCTGCATGCTTCCTTTCAGTGACTGATGCACTAGGACACCCAGATCTCGTTGTACGTCCCCTTTTCCTAACTTGACACCATTCAGATAATAATCTGCCTTCCTATTCTTACCACCAAAGTGGATAACCTCACACTTATCCACATTAAACTGCATCTGCCATGCATCCGTCCACTCACACAACCTGTCTAAGTCACCCTGCAACCTCATAGTATCTGCCTCACAGTTCACACTGCCACCCACCTTTGTATCATCTGCAAATTTGCTAATCGTACTTTTAATCCCTTCATCCAAGTCATTGATGTATATTGTAAATAGCTGCGGTCCCAGCACCGAGCCTTGCTGTACCCCACTAGTCACTGCCTGAAATTCTGAAAGGGACCCATTTATCCCCACTCTTTGCTTTCTGTCTGTCAACCAATTTTCTATCCATGTCAGTACCCTACCTCCAATACCATGTGCTCTAATTTTGCCCACTAATCTCCCATGTGGGACCTTGTTGAATGGTCCACGTAATGTGACCCTGCAGCATCCATAATCAGGTTCTTTGCAACAATTTGTTATTGTTAGGAGGGCAAAAATTTACCTTCAGCACAGAAGATGGACATATGTCATAACACTGACTGTAATACTGATCACCCGCTGTTTGATAATAAATTAAAGATGGATGCCGAAATAATATATTAAAATCAAAACCATGAGCAACGTAAAATCAATAACATTAATTCACAGAAAGTACCATTCGTATATGAAGGGTCCTGATCATAGCAAGTCTGGGAACTCACTACCAGAGAAGGCAAAGGAAAATTGTGAAGGTTTGAAAATAGCAAAATATGAAACATTCAAAGGTACATTTGGGAAACGGGATAAACCGATCACAACTGATTTTTGAAGAAGTGTAAAAGAACCACAATATCTCATTAACATCAAGAAATGCCCGTTGCTGACCAATGTTGGATCAGCCCTGTAATGAGCTACTGATCATTTTAGGTAAAATAAATATTAAATTCCAGAATGAGCTCTGAAGGAAGCATGGATGCCACTCTCAAATTGTGCATGGATAAAACCCTAATGGATAGAACAACGTAGATGGCCTATTTAGAAAGTCAGTGGGTCTTGACACAACATTGTCTTTACTTCAGTCATTGCACCTCCTGGAATCAGAAGAGCTGCAGCCAGTCAAAAAGAAGGCCTCAGACAATCAGAGGATGAAAGACACCCCCTACATGACCACCCTTTGCTACCTCAGCGTTTGAAATCACGCAGAAGTTTCCTCTCTTCTGTCCATCCCCTGGACTGCAGTGCATCGTCCAGAAGGCTCAAACTCTGGGAAGAGAGACTAGAAAAATCTCCAGAAGACATTCATATGGCAATCGATCCCTCTGAGAAACTCCCACCAGGTTCCGACCGACCGTGGATAACCTGGCGCCGTCTCAACAGACTGTGGACAGGCGTGGGGAGGAGCAAATCGAACATGCTGAAGTGGGGATATACTGAAGATGCGGCAGACTGCGAGTGTGGACGGGGCCTCCAGACTATGGAACATCTCCTGAGCTGTGACGTGCTGCATGACACACGCACTGTAAAGGATCGTGCAGAGGCCAACGACGTGGCACTGAAATCAGCTCGCTATTGGCAAACTATTGTGTGATGACACGAAATTTAAAAAAAACTTCATGCAATAAAGGGCAAGTCCAATGCCTATGTACTTCAGACTGTAATTTAACTCCGAGCCACAAATTTAATTCTTATCTGAGTTTGGGGAGTTGCCTCACAATTTGAAAGAGGATTTCATTTTATCTTTCTGCAGGAACTATTTCCAACAGAGCCATTCCTTTATGGTACCTCATAAATGTTTGTGCTTCGTCTGAGATTTAACTATTTCCCCATGAATTGCATACACAATGCATGGAGTTTTATTTAAAGCGTGTCTTATGCTGAAGACGAATGTCATTAGTACTTGGGAATGGAATATTGTTCAGGGAAAGCACACTTGTTAACACAAGCTGAAGTGCCCTCTGTTCTGTTCCTATGCCAGCTCTGAAGAACACACCCAACTCCTTCAATGTGACATTTTCCCCTTACCTACCACACAACCCTCTTGAGATTACCAATTTAGCGCCAAAGTAAGAGCAGCTGTGCACGGTGGACCTGGGCCAATAAGGAGCTGACTGAAACGAATAAAGTCCTTTCAAAGACTTTCTCCGTTTCCAGCCAAACATAAGAAACCTTCATTCAATTATTCTGTGCAGGATTTGACCTCAGTCCTCTGGGGTAAAACTACTGTAGGCTTGGACTCACACTATAATTACTGCTATTGTGTGGAAAAAAAAGGTGCTCGGCTATTAGATGTGACATTGTAATGGGAGAATAGGCATATAAAACTGTGATAAAGACTCAATATTTCGATTCGTGATTTTTAAAATGTTGGGTTGAATTTTGTGGAGTTTGTTGGATTGCCTGCAGTAGTTGGGGTACAACAATGGAATGGCCAAATTAATGGACTGGTATCCAGAGAACATATCCAAAGGCACAAGTTCAAATTTATTGTCAAAAGAGGAACTTGAATGCAAATCTATATAAGTACAACTGGAAATAAAATAAAAGTATCAGATGCAATGAATGTCATGAACTACTGGGTCGCTCTAAGAGCCCCAAATGTCCTTTGCATCCTTACTCTGCCTAGCCTTTGTGTGACTTCAGACCACCAAGTTGGTCTGCCCTTTAAAATAGCCACCAAAATCAAGAGTTTAATTAGAGAATAAATGTCATGTCCTACAAATAAATACATTTCTGCGGCCGGCTGGGGGAAGATGATAGAGATTTGTTTATGTTGCTTCTCTGGGGGATTCCATAAATTGTACGGCAGAAGATTAGGAGAATTCTCAGCTCGTTCAGCCACTTTAATTGTGTTGGTCCTGTTCTGTTATCTCATTTCTTTTATTATCTATTAGATTTTGTTTGCTGCTACATAGTGGCCTTTAAATGCAATTGTGCTCTGCTGTTTATTTCAACTTAAAGTGATTGAAAACAAACTATTCCTGGAGATAAACCATGCTTCCACAATCCCTTTTGTTGCTACGTGACCTTGCATCTTAATAGCAAACCAAAAGTCTCTCTGGCATCTTCTCAAAGGCTTTTTGGAAATTTAGGCCAGCTGAGCACATCAGCCGTACACTGATGAGCCAAAACATCATGAACACCTGCCTAATATGTTGTTGGTCCTCTGTGTGCCGCCAAAACAGCGCCGACCCGCCGAGGCATGGACTCTACAAGACCCCTGGAGGTGTCCTGTGGTATCTGGCACCAAAACATTAGATTTTAATTATTTTTTTAGATTTAGAGATACAGCGCGGAAACAGGCCCTTCGGCCCAGCGGGTCCGCGCCGCCCAGCGAACCCCGCACATTAACACTCCACACTAGGGACAATTTTTACATTTGACAAGCCAATTAACCTACATACCTGTATGTCTTTGGAGTGTGGGAGGAAACCGAAGATCTCGGAGAAAACCCACGCAGGTCACGGCGAGAACGTACAAACTCCGTACAGACGGCGCCTGTAGTCAGGATCGAACCTAAATCTCCGGCGCTGCATTCGCTGTAAGGCAGCAACTCTACTGCTGCGCCTCCGTGCCGCCCTTAGCAGCACCCCACAAGCCTTGCCATTTCAGAGATGCTTTGACCCAGTCCTCTGGCCATAACAATTTGGCCCTTGTCAAAGTCGCTCAGGTCTTTACTCCTGCCCATTTCTCCTCCATCCAACACATCAACTTCAAGAACTGACTGTTCACTTGCTGCTTAATATATATACCACCTCTTGATAGGTGCCTTTGTAACAAGATGATCAATGTTATTCACTTCACCAGTCAGTGGTCATAATGTTTTGGCTCATCAGTGTATTTCCCACATTGAGCCTCCCTCTTTCTTCATCAAAAGAAATTTCTTGAGTTAATTCGACAAGATATGCTTTGAAAAAATCCGTGCTAACTTTCTCCAATCAAACCACCCGTGTACGAGAGTTAAAGTTTTGTTCCTGGTTATTGCTGGGTTATTATCCTTTCCTGTCACTGGGGATAAAACGACTGGTCGGTAGTCAGTAAGCTAATCCCTACATTCTTTTAGAACAAGATGTCCTCTTTTCAATTTTCAATTTTCCAGTCCTCAGACAGCACCCCCCAATCTATAGATGGTTGGAATACTTTTTAAGTCAGAGAGTTGTGAATCTGTGGAATTCTCTGCCTCAGAAGGCAGTGGAGGCCAATTCTCTGAATGCATTCGAGAGAGAGCTGGATAGAGCTCTTAAGGATAGCGGAGTCAGGGGGTATGGGGAGAAGGCAGGAACGGGGTACTGATTGAGAATGATCAGCCATGATCACATTGAATGGCGGTGCTGGCTCGAAGGGCCGAATGGCCTCCTCCTGCACCTATTGTCTATTGTCTATCGTCTATCTCAAGATTGGCAATTTAAATTCAAACATGAATTTGGCGGGAGTGTCCCGACGAGTCGAGCGCACGGCGGGAGTGTCCCGGGGAGCCACGCGGGCCCGTTCCACCTGCCGAACAACCGCGCCGCTGCCGACCAGAACAATGACCGGCGACTGGAACGAGCCCTGGTAGGCCCGACTCGCCCCACAGGCCTCCCATGGGACTGTGGTGAAGCAGGGTGGCGAGGCCTGTCTGGGCCGAAGGAGCTTCAGAGGTGGCGGCGATGGGAGCCTCGGCAGCGGCACTGGGTACCTCGGCAGCAGCAGCGGGTGCCTCGGCAGTAGCGGAAGTCCCGGTGGCGGCAGCGGGAGCCTCGGTGGCAGTGGGGCATTGGCAGCGGCAGTGAGGCCTCGGCAGTAGTGGGAGCTTCGGCAGCAGTGGGAGCCTCATGGTCGATGAGCGTGAGGGGGGAGGGGAAGACAATGGGGACCCGGCGTGGGGGACCCGGCGTGGGGGGACATGGCGTGGGGGGACCGCCGTGAGGGACGGTGGGAGAACAAAGGAGGACCCAGTGGGGGGCACTCTAGTATAGAATCCTCTGCCAGAGGGGATAAGTCTGTGTTTGTTTGTTCGTTTGTTCATTTGTTCCGGTGAAGGTGCTGTGCACACGGCAACCAGACAACAGTCACTTGTCTTTTTCTTTTTGTTTTCACTTTTAACAAGTTTTTGTGTATCTTGTGTGTTGGCAGACCAACTTCCCTCTGGGGATGAATAAAGTTTTATTGTATCGTATCGTGTGACTTAATTTTTGGAATTTAAAATTTCACCAAACCATAATCTAATTATTGTCAGAAAATAACTGCAAATGCTGGTACAAATCGAAGGTATTTATTCACAAAATGCTGGAGTAACTCAGCAGGTCAGGCAGCATCTCAGGAGAGAAGGAATTGGTGACATTTCGGGTCGAGACCCTTCTTCAGACTGATGTGATAGGGGATTCAATTGTAAGGGGAATAGATAGGCGTTTCTGCGGCCGCAAACGAGACTCCAGGATGGTATGTTGCCTCCCTGGTGCAAGGGTCAGGGATATCTCTGAACGGCTGCAGGACATTCTGAAGGGGGAGGGTGAGCAGCCAGTTGTCGTGGTGCACGTTGGCACCAACGATTTAGGTAAAAAACAGGATGAGGTCCTACAAGGTGAATTTAGAGAGCTAGGAGATAAACTAAAAAGTAGGACCTCAAAGGTAATAATCTCTGGATTACTACCAGTGCCACGTGCTAGTCAGAGTAGGAATAGGAGGATATTTCAGATGAATACGTGGCTTGAAAAATGGTGCAAGGGGGAGGGATTCAAATTTTTAGGGCATTGGAACCAGTTCTGGGAGAGGTGGGACCAGTACAAACAGGACGGTCTGCACCTGAGCTGGAATGGAACCAATGTCCTAGGGGGAGTGTTTGCTAGTGCTGTCGGGGAGGATTTAAACTAATGTGGCAGGGGGATGGGAGCAGGAGCAGAGAGACAGAGGGGTGTAAAATGAAGGTAGAAGCAACAGGTAGCAAGGTGAAAAGTAAAAGTGGTAGGCAGACAAATCCAGGGCAAAAATCAAAAAGGGCCACTTTTCAACATAATTGTATAAGGGGTAAGAGAGTTGTAAAAACAAGCCTGAAGGCTTTGTGTCTCAATGCAAGGAGTATACGTAATAAGGTGGATGAATTAAATGTGGAGATAGTTATTAATGATTATGATATAGTTGGGATTACGGAGACATGGCTCCAGGGTGACCAAGGCTGGGAGCTCAACATCCAGGGATATTCTATATTCAGGCGGGATAGACAGAAAGGAAAAGGAGGTGGGGTAGCGTTGCTGGTTAGAGAGGAGATTAAAGCAGTGGAAAGGAAGGACATTAGCTTAGAGGAAGTGGAATCGATATGGGTAGAGCTACGAAACACTAAGGGGCAGAAAACGCTAGTGGGAGTTGTGAACAGGCCACCTAACAGCAGTAGTGAGGTTGGGGATGGCATCAAGCAGGAAATTAGAAATGCATGCACTAAAGATGCAGCAGTTATAATGGGTGACTTCAATCTACATATAGATTGGGTGAACCAAACTGGCAGGGGTGCTGAGGAAGAGGATTTCTTGGAATGTTTGAGAGATGGTTTTCTAAACCAAGATGTCGAGGAACCAACGAGAGAACAGGCCATTCTAGACTGGGTATTGAGTAATGAGGAAGGGTTAGTTAGCAGTCTTGTTGTGCGAGGCCCCTTGGGCAAGAGTGATCATAATATGGTAGAGTTCTTCATTAGGATGGAGAGTGACAAAGTCGATACAGAAACAAGTGTTCTGAACTTAAAGAAAGGTAACTTTGAGGGTATGAGGCGTGAATTGTCCAAGATAGATTGGCGATTGATGCTGAAAGGGTTGACGGTGGACATGCAATGGAAGGCATTTAAAGGTCGCATTGATGAACTACAACAAGTGTTCATCCCAGTTTGGCAAAAGAACAAACCAGGAAAGGTAGTGCATCCGTGGCTGACAAGGGAAATCAAGGATAGTATTAAAACAAAAGATGAAGCATACAGATTAGCCAGAAAAAGTAGCATACCAGAGGACTGGGAGAAATTCAGAGTCCAGCAGAGGAGGACAAAGGGCTTAATTAGGAAAGGGAAAATAGATTATGAGGGAAAACTGGCAAGGGACATAAAAACAGACTGCAAAAGCTTTTATAGATATGTCAAGAGAAAAAGATTAGTTAAGGCAAATGTAGGTCCCTTGCAGTCGGAAACAGGTGAATTGATCATAGGGAACAAGGAGATGGCAGACCAATTGAACAAATACTTTGGTTCTGTCTTCACTAAGGAAGACATAAACTGTCTGCCGGAAATAGCGGGGGACCGGTGGTCTAATGAGATGGAGGAACTGAGGGAAATCCAGGTTAGTCGGGAAGTGGTGTTAGGTAAATTAAATGGATTAAAGGCAGATAAATCCCCAGGGCCAGATAGGCTGCATCCCAGAGTGCTTAAGGAAGTAGCCTCAGAAATAGTGGATGCATTAGTGATAATTTTTCAAAACTCTTTAGATTCTGGAGTAGTTCCTGAGGACTGGAAGGTAGCTAATGTAACCCCACTTTTAAAAAAGGGAGGGAGAGAGAAAACGGGGAATTATAGACCAGTTAGCCTAACATCGGTAGTGGGGAAAATGCTAGAGTCAGTTATTAAAGATGTGATAGCATCACATTTGGAAAGTGGTGAAATCATCGGACAAAGTCAGCATGGATTTACCAAAGGCAAATCATGTCTGACGAATCTTATAGAATTTTTCGAGGATGTAACTAGTAGAGTGGATAAGGGAGAACCAGTCAATGTGTTATATCTGGACTTTCAGAAGGCCTTCGACAAGGTCCCACATAGGAGATTGGTGTACAAACTTAAAGCACACGGTATTGAGGGTTCAGTTTTGAGGTGGATAGAAAATTGGTTGGCGGACAGGAAGCAAAGTGTAGGAATAAACGGGTCCATTTCGGAATGGCAGGCAGTGACTAGTGGGGTACCGCAAGGCTCAGTGCTGGGACCCCAGTTATTTACAGTGTATATTAATGATTTGGACAAGGGAATTGAATGCAACATCTCTAAGTTTGCGGATGACACGAAGCTGGGTTGCAGTGTTAGCTGCGAGGAGGATGCTAGGAGGCTGCAGAGTGACTTGGATAGATTAGGCGAGTGGGCAAATGCATGGCAGATGCAATATAATGTGGATAAATGTGAGGTTATCCACTTTGGCGGCCAGAACAGGAAAGCAGAGTATTACCTGAATGGTGACCGATTGGGAGAAGGGGAGATGCAACGTGACCTGGGTGTCATGGTGCACCAGTCATTGAAAGCAAGCATGCAGGTGCAGCAGGCAGTGAAGAAAGCGAATGGTATGTTGGCATTCATAGCAAGAGGATTTGAGTTTAGGAGCAGGGAGGTTCTGCTGCAGTTGTACAGGGCCTTGGTGAGACCGCACCTGGAGTATTGTGTGCAGTTTTGGCCTCCTAACCTGAGGAAAGACGTTCTTGCCTTAGAGGGAGTACAGAGAAGGTTCACCAGATTAATCACTGGGATGGCGGGACTTACATATGAGGAAAGACTAGATAGACTGGGCTTGTACTCGCTGGAATTTAGAAGACTGAGGGGGATCTTATAGAAACATATAAAATTCTTTAGGGGTTGGAGAGGCTAGATGCGGGAAGATTGTTCCCGATGTTGGGGGAGTCGAGAACCAGGGGTCACAGCTTAAGGATAAGGGGGAAGTCTTTTAGGACCGAGATGAGAAAACATTTCTTCACACAGAGAGTGGTGAGTCTGTGGAATTCTCTGCCACAGAAGGTAGTTGAGGCCAGTTCATTGGCTATATTTAAGAGGGAGTTAGATGTGGCCCTTTTTACTAAAGGGATCAGGGGGTATGGAGGGAAGGCAGGTACAGGCTACTGAGCTGGATGATCAGCCATGATCATATTGAATGGCGGTGCAGGCTCGAAGGGCCGAATGGCCTACTCCTGCACCTATTTTCTATGTTTCTATGTTTCTATGTTTCTATGTTTCTATGATGTCAGGGTGGCGGGATAAAGGAAGGATATAGGTGGAGACAGGAAGATAGAGGGAGAACTGGGAAGCGGGAGAGGAAGAGAGGGACAGAGGAACTATCTAAAGTTGGAGAAGTCAATGTTCATACCACTGGGCTGCAAGCTGCCGAAGCAAAATATGAGGTGCTGTTCCTCCAATTTCCGGTGGGCCTCACTATGGCACTGGAGGAGGCCCATGATAGAAAGGTCAGACTGGGAGTGGGAGGGGGAGTTGAAGTGCTCGGCCACCGGGAAATTCTATAACAATAATCTAATTATTGTTTATTTGATAAATATCCATAATTTAATTTAGCACAATACAACAAAATATACTGTTAGTTGGGGGCAGAAAGGAAATGTATATCTCAGGGTAGGTAAGGGTATTCCTTCTGGTTTTGTATGTGAGGTTGATATTAGTGGCGCTATGATTTTTTTGATGTAGCGTTTGGATAAGTGTAAGTCAGGACGCAGGTATTTAGCATTGTTTGAATGTTGAATCAATCACCTGTCGTTTCTTTCACTTCATAGATAATTACATAGGTAGCTGCTTCGTAGTGAATACTGGTAGCTTAGGTGGGAAAATAACTTCAGATGCTGGTACAAATCGAAGGTATCACAAAATGCTGGAGTAACTCAGCGGTTCAGGCAGCATCTCAGGAGAGACGGAATGGGTGACATTTCGGGTCGAGACCCTTCTTCAGACTGATGTCAGGGGAGGGGGCAGGACAAAGAAAGGATGTAGTTGGAGACAGGAAGACAGTGGGAGAACTGGGAGGGGGAGGGGAAAGAGAGGGACAGAGGAGGGGAGGGGGCAGGACAAAGAAAGGATGTAGTTGGAGACAGGAAGACAATGGGAGCTTAGGTGGTGAGAGCAGGTATTGAGGGGGGCGGTTCTGGGACACCAGAACTAACTGTTGACCCTTCCCAAGGTGTTGTGGGCCTAACTCAACGAAACATCAGTGAAGGGAGGTGCACACTTGATAATCCCCAATGATATACTGTCATCTACATGCCTAGTTTTTGTTGTCCCATAGTTTAACTGTGTAAAGGCATTTTAAATTCTCATGTGGCATTGGGATTGGGTTTCTTGGTTAAAGATTTAACTTGTGTGTTTGTTAACACGTAGATAGCTTATTACTGAATTTAGACAATAGACAATAGACAATAGACAATAGGTGCAGGAGTAGGCCATTCGGCCCTTCGAGCCAGCACCATCATTCAATGTGATCATGGCTGATCATTCTCAATCAGTACCCCGTTCCTGCCTTCTCCCCATACCCCCTGACTCCGCTATCCTTAAGAGCTCTATCTAGTTCTCTCTTAAATGCATTCAGAGACTTGGTCTCCACTGCCTTCTGAGGCATGGAATTCCACAGATTTACAACTCTCTGACTGAAACAGTTTTTCCGCATCTCCGTTCTAAATGGCCTACCCCTTATTCTTAAACTGTGGCCCCTGGTTCTGGACTCCCCCAACATTGGGAACATGTTTCCTGCCTCTTCCTGCCAGTGTACAGCACACCTTGACTTCGTTGTTTGCACGCAGCGGTGCGGAATTTGGAATTTTGATCTGTCCTCCCACCTTTTCTCTTGAATCGCGGCTGAGTTTAGCGATAATGCTGGATCTCACTCTGCCTCTGGCCCCTCAGCCTTGCACCCACCACGGTTGGTTCCAAACAACAAACCACTTCAACTGCAGATAGACGCTAAATGCTGGAGTAACTCAGCGGGGCAGGCAGCATCTCTGGAGAGAAGGATGTTTCGGGTTGAAACCCTTCTTCAGACCCGAAACGTCACCCATTCCTTTTCTCCAGAGATGCTGCTTGACCCGCTGAGTTACTCCAACATTTTGCGTCTATCTTCGGTGTAAACCAGCATCTGCAGTTCCTTCTGACACTTTACAACTACAGGTATCCCTTCAAGATCTGCCTTAAGATTATGTCGGGGGTCCTTAAATTTAGCTGGGTAAATTCAGATGTTTTTTTGTATAACTTCACTTTATTTGACTTTTATTATTATTTATCGTGAATTTATAATGATTTATAATAATAATTTAAAGTTTGTTATTCTCCAAGAAACCCAATCCCAATGCCACATGAGAATCTAAAATGCCTTTACACAGTTAAACTATGGGACAACAAAAACTAGGCATGTCGATGACAGTATATCATTGGGGATTATCAAGTGTGCACCTCCCTTCACTGATGTTTCGTTGAGTTAGGCCCACAACACCTCGGGAAGGGTCAACAGTTAATTCTGGTGTCCCAGAACCGCCCCCCTCAATACCTGCTCTCAGATAAAAAGCATAAGTGTTTATAGGTAGTTTAGATACTACTTTGGCATTGGGCTTGTTTTTTTTTGGTTGAACGCTTATCCTGGTGTTATAGCACGTACTTTGTGTTTTAACAGTAAATTAAGTAACAGTCTGTGGAAGGGTCCCATCGTGAAATGCCACCTATCCCACTTTTTGCATCCACTAATGTCTCCTATCAATGTCACTGTAATAGCAAGTCCCTCAGCTAGAAACAGCTGACAAATGAAACAGTTGCTCAGATTTTGCTGGGGATTAGCTGTGTCAACCTTAGCTGCCTCGATCTTCTTTCTAAAAACATAGAAACGTAGAAAATAGATGCAGGAGTAGGCCATTTGGCCCTTCGAGCCATTCAAAATGATCATGGCTGATCAACCAAAATTAGAACCCCGTTCCGGTTTTTTCTCCATCTCCCTTGATTCCTTTAGCTCTAAGAGCTGAACCTAACTCTCTCTTGAAAATATCCAGTGAATTGGCCTCCACTGCCTTCTGTGGCAGAGAATTCCACAGATTCACAACTCTCTGGGTGAAAATGTTTTTCCTCATCTCAGTCCTAAATGGCCTACCCCTTATTCTTAAACCGTGACCCCTGCTTCTGGACTCCCCAAACATGGGGAACATTTTTTTCCTGCATCTAGCCTGTCCAATCCCTCAAGAATTTTATGTTTCTATAAGATCCCCCACTCTTCCTAAATTCCAGTGAATACAAGGCCAGTCGACCCATTCTTTCATCATATGTCAGTCCTGCCATTGTAGCCACTCTTCAGTTTGACACATCTTTCTCAGACCCTCTGTTTGAAATGGGAGATCAACACATTAACTTTTAGATCACCCAAAATCTAATGCAGCAATACTGCTTAAAAAATGTGTCAATCTACTGTAATTTTGTAAATTACAGTTCGTGTTTCACTGATAGTGCCTTTAATACATTACAGCTCGTGTTTTATTCATTCTGCTCTTTTTCAAAATGCAAATGAAGCACAGGAGACTGGACTTCCCCTAATGTTCTGTCTGGATGGAACTGTGTTTGTAAAGTGGGAAGAATTCTTCGGTAAGTTCTGGAAATGCACCACTCGACCAAGCTAAATAATTCTTGTCTTCCAGCTTCACTGGGACTTTCCACACTTTGCAACATTTAAAAGTACATTCATGTCCAATTGCTGCTTGACATTTGATTCCTTTTGCTAGCGGAATTGTGCTTGCACTTACAACATGAGGATCGGTAAATTAAATTCATGCAAAAGCTACATCCGTGGGTAAACTGCAGAGCCGTGAATTCAACCAGCAACACTGGAACAATAACATTTCTATTTACTTAATTTTTTTAATCAAGGTGAAATATTAATCCTGCTCGTAATCCAAAGATACTGATGAGTCTGACGATTTTCTGTTTTAACCTCTGCTCACCCATTTCATGGTGAGAATATCTCAACATATCAGCCAGATCAAGGTGATATGATAGTTTGCAGTTCTGTAGGGAATTGTTCACCTTCCATTCCTTCAGTGTACAGCGCACCTTGACTTTGTTGTTTGCACACAGCGGTGCGGGATTTGGAATTTTGATCTGTCCTCCCACCTTTTCTCTTGAATCGCGGCTGAGTTTAGCGATAATGCTGGATCGCACTCTGCCTCTGGCCCCTCAGCCTTGCACCCACCACGGTTGGTTCCAAACAACAAACCATTTCAACTGCAGATAGACGCAAAATGCTGGAGTAACTCAGCGGGGGAGGCAACATCTCTGGAGAGAAGGATGTTTCGGGTTGAGGCCCTTCTTCAGACCCGAAACATCACCCATTCCTTTTCCCCAGAGTTGCTGCTTGACCCGCTGAGTTACTCCAACATCTTGCGTCTATCTTTGGTGTAAACCAGCATCTGCAGTTCCTTCTGACACTTTACAACTACAGGTATCCCTTCAAGATCTGCTTTAAGATTATGTCGGGGGTCCTTAAATTTGGCTGGGTAAATTCAGATGCTTTTTTGAATAACTTCACTTTATTTGACTTTTATTATTATTATTCATGAATTTATAATGAAGTGCCGCGGCACTTTCCATCGCCCGGTGGGGGCTTAGGACCTTCATCGGCCTGCTCGGTTCGGCCTGGGACCTTCCATCGCCCGGCGGGGGCTTCAAAAGTCGGGAGCCTCGATTGCCTCGAGGCAGCAGTTTGACTGCCTGACCGCGGGAGAAGAATGAGGAGGAGATAAGACTTTTCTTTGCCTTCCATCACAGTGAGCAAAGACTGTGATGGTTGTTTGTGTTAAATTGTAATTGTGTGTCTTGTGTTCTTTATTGTTTACTACCGGACCCTGACGTGAGAGGACGCTGGCGCTATTTGTTCGCCACTTCTCCGTCAGGACAAATCTTTTGTTTGTTTGTTTTTGTTTTTATGTCTTGTTTGCTTTGTAAAGCATCTTTGAGTATCTTGAAAAGCGCTATATAAAATAAATGTATTATTATTATTATTATTATTATTATTATTATTATTATTATTAATGCATATTAAACCCATTTGTGGAACATTGAACAGTACAGCACAGGGACAGGCACTTCAGCCTGTAATGTCCATGCCAAACATGATGCAATGTTAAACTAATCTCCTCTGCCTGCACGCGATCCATATCCTTCCATTCACTGCATATCCATGTGACTGTCTAAAAGTTTCTTAAATGCTTTGATTGTATCTGCCTGCAATACCACCCCTGGCAATGTGTTCTCAGCACCCACCACCTATGTGTAAGAAAAGATTGCCCTGCATGTTTCCTTTAAACTTTGACCTTCTCACCTGAAAGCTATGCCCTTCAGCCTTTGATTAGTTATTTATTACTACATAATTATTGTTTGGATTACAATTATTTTATAGTAATAATTTAAATGAATTTAAACTGTTTTAAAATATCTATGACTTCAACTGATTCATTTAAAAATAGTGAAATAAACCTTTGGTGACAAATTAATCCCCCCGCCACTGATGCATAATGGCTGTAGTGTAAGAAAATAACTGCAGATGCTGGTACAAATCGAAGGTATTTATTTCACAAAATGCTGGAGTAACTCAGCAGGTCAGGCAGCATCTCAGCAGAGAAGGAATGGGTGATGTTTCGGGTCGAGAGCCTTCTTCAGACCCTTCTTCATAATGGCTGTAGTGTACCATCTACAAAATACACCTCAGCTACTCACCTGAGGTACTCCAGCAGCACCTTCCAACCCACAACTTTCATCATCAACAAGGCCAAGGTGGGTGGAAATGCCACTGCCTGAAGGTTCCTCTATAAATGGTGCACCATCTCAACTGGCAAATACACCGATCAGCCAAAACATTATGACCACTGACAGGTGAAGTGAATAACATTGATTATCTTGTTCCAATGGCACCTGTCAAGGGGTGGGATAGATTAGGCAGCAAGTGAACAGTCGGTTCTTGAAGTTGATGTGTAGAATGCAGGAGTAAAGACCTGAGCGACTTTCACAAGGGCCAAATTGTTATGGCCAAATGACTGGGTCAGAGCATCTCTGAAACGGCAAGGCTTGTGGGGTGCTCCCGGTCAGCAGTGGTGAGTACCTACCGACAGTGGTCCGAGGAGGGACAAACCACAAACCGGCGACAGGGTGTTGGGCGCCCAAGGCTCATTAATGCGCGAGGGCAATGAAGGCTATCCCGTCTGGTCCGAACTGACAGAAGGTCTACTGTGGCACAGTCACAGAAAAGTTTAATGGTGATCACGGGAGGAATGTGCCACAATAAACAGTGCATCGCACCCTGCTGCGTATGGGGCTGCACACAGAGGACCAACAGCATATTAGGCAGGTGATCATAATGTTTTGGCTCATCAGGTCATAATGTTTTGGCTGATGGGTGTATATTGCCAGTCCTTCATCATTGCTGGATCTGTCTTGGAATTCCCTGCTGGATAGTTGCGTAGAAGTACCTTCACCAGAAGGAGTACTGTGGTTCAGCAAGGAAGATTGTTCGACAAACACATCAAACACATCACAAAGACAGCCTTCTTCCACCTCAAAAACATTGCCCGCCTCCGTCCATCCCTCTCCTCCACAGCTGCAGAAACCCTCATCCACGCCTTCATCACCTCCCGTCTGGACTACTGCAACAGCCTCCTCTATGGGGCACCCTCAAAAATCATCAGTAAACTTCAATACATTCAAAACTCCGCTGCCCGTCTACTCACCCACACCCCGATCCGTAACCATATCACCCCCGTCCTTTACAAACTCCACTGGCTCCCCATCCCCCAGAGAATCCAGTACAAAATCCTCCTCATGACCTACAAAGCCCGCCATAACCTGGCCCCATCCTACCTGACTGACTTCCTCCACAGGCACACTCCCACCTGCACCCTCCGCTCTGCTGCTGCCAATCTCCTATCCCCCCCCATCCGGACCAAACTCAGATCCTGGGGGGACAGGGCTTTCTCCATCGCTGCTCCCACCCTATGGAACTCACTACCCCAAACCATCAGAGACTCCTCCTCACTCACCACATTCAAAACATTGCTGAAGTCTCACCTGTTCAGTACTGCCTTCAACCACTGAAGGTCACCTCACCTTCTGTCTCCTTTCTCTGTTCGTTTACTTATTTATCTATTTATTCACTTCCCTATGTTCTTTAAATCCCTGTAAAGCGTCTTTGAGTGTATGAAAAGCGCTATATAAATGTAATGCATTATTATTATTATTATTATTATAAGATCACCATCGGCCTGTGAAGGATGGTTTCAGATGGTCAATACTTGCTGACCTTTTATATTTTAAATTTCAACAAAAAAGGCCACAGGGGCCACTCTGGGGTCTGCTCAGGATCTACCACTTGTGGTTCCATTTCTAACTGGACCAACTGAACCACTTCCACAACGTTGCTGGCACTTATTTTAAAGGCACGATCCACTGATTTGTAAGGCATCTGCCCGAGGGACTCTTTAACAAGCAAATCTCAGTACGTCATCCTTCCAGAGGACACTTTGGAATTACCACCCTGTTTGCAGCTGAATCTGAAAGAGGACACTTGCCTAAGATTTCCCCGGCTCAGTATTGTTTCACATTCTTCCCTCCAATAAATGGCCTTACATTTTGTAATTCTGACTATTTAAAAGAAAGTCACATTAAGGTGGCGTGTTTTAAATTAGGATGGGTTTCCATGAATATAAAATGTCACGTACAACCTAATACGACTCGCTTAGAAACATAGAAACATAGAAAATAGGCCATTCGGCCCTTCGAGCTAGCACCGCCATTCAATATGATCATGGCTGATCATCCAACTCAGTATCCTGTACCTGCCTTCTCTCCATACCCCCTGATCCCTTTAGCCACAAGGGCCACATCTAACTCCCTCTTAAATATAGCCAATGAACTGGCTTAAGCAAAAAAACAAAGTGATTTGGTTAATGTGTGTGCCAATAGATGGCCAGGAAGACTGGTTGATATGACTTTGGTTATTGCTATAACTATTAATACTTCCTTTCATTGGAATAAATCTTTCTTTTGAAAGTGCTGTTGAAAATTGCTTCTTCGAGGGTCAGGTTCATTTTTCCTGAGCGGCTTGGTGTGGACGACTAAATGTGGAAGTTGCTGCCGGGGCTGCGTTCACTTTTCCTATGGTCAGAAGTTCCAAAATAAAGATTAAAACCGATGTTCAGATTCAGCCTGGGTGGTCTGTTAAGTCGAAGTCAGAAAATACATATGCAGTTTATTGTAAGTTGGACTATAACCAATGGTCTACAATTGGCAAAAGAACTCGATGAAGAGAGTATTTTTTTTACACAGCGAGTTGTTATGATCTGGAATGTGTTGCCTGAAAGGATGATGGAAACAGATTCATTAGTATCCTTCAAAGGGAAATTAGATACTGTATCTCTTTGAAAAGTCAACATCTGCAAGGCTACTGGAAAATAGCGGGACTAATTTCAAGGTCTCTCAAGGGTTGGTACATGCCTGATGGGCCAAATGGGTTGCTTCAGTGTTTTCTAAGATTCTGTAGGGTCACACACTGTTCAACTCTGCATGAAACTTTGAAACTCTGCATGAAACTCTGCATGAAACTCTTTTATATAAAAGTTCGTTAAACTATTAACCAGGACTGGGTCGGATGCTCCTTTATTTATCTTATTCATGTGTTGTTGTTTTAAGTTGAGTAAAGTGTATTTCCTAGAAATTTAATTTGAATTCAGTCCCAGCAATATGCAATTGAAAATTGACTTTCTTTTTAGAATGTAAATGTGATAATAATAACTATCTTTGTCCTGCCCCCTCCCCTGACATCAGTCTGAAGACTGGTCTCGACCCGAAACGTCACCCATTCCTTCTCTCCTGAGATGCTGCCTGACCCGCTGAGTTACTCCAGCATTTTGCGTCGACCTTTGTATCAATTCAGCAATTTGACTGGGCATGAGTGAATGTTAGTTTCCATTTCATCCCTGCTTGATTTTTACATCTTGGGCCCTTGGTGTTGGAATTTTGCATTGGAATAGTTTAATACAGAAACAGCATGGGCATTTATGCTTTCACAAGTTGGTGGCTGTTAAAAGAATTATAGGATTTAAACTCCATTCAGTGGATGTCAAGAATGCAAACTAGAGAAAATACAGAAAAACGTCTGCAGACTACCAGAAATCTGATAAAAACAGCAAATGCTGGAAATACTCGAGGTCAGGCAGCTTCCATGGAAAGGGAAAAGATCATAAGATCGTAGGACATAGGAGCAGAATTAGGCCATTCGACCCATCAAGTGCAACGCCATGAATTCAGCAATGAATTCCACAGATTCATCACCATCTGATGAAATAAATTCCACCTTATCTCCATTCTAAAGGTATGTCCTTTTATTCTGAGGCTGTGCCTTTGGGTCATATCATATCATATCATATCATATCATATCATATCATATCATATCATATCATATCATATATATACAGCCGGAAACAGGCCTTTTCGGCCCACCAAGTCCGTGCCGCCCAGTGATCCCCGCACATTAACACTATCCTACACCCACTAGGGACAATTTTCACATTTACCCAGCCAATTAACCTACATACCTGTACGTCTTTGGAGTGTGGGAGGAAACCGAAGATCTTGGAGAAAACCCACGCAGGTCACGGGGAGAACGTACAAACTCCTTACAGTGCAGCACCCGTAGTCAGGATCGAACCTGAGTCTCCGGCGCTGCATTCGCTGTAAAGCAGCAACTCTACCGCTGCGCTACCGGTCCTAGACTCTCCCACTAGTGGAGTCATCCAGAGCCATCAAATGCTCCTCACACATTAACACAATCATCCTTGGATCATTCCCGTAAACCTCCTCTGGACACTCTCCAATGCCAGCACATCCTTCCTCAGATATGATGCCTAAACACTGCTCACAATATTCCACAAGTGTCCTGGCCAGTGCCATGTAAAGCCTCAGCCAAAAAGGAGTTAATGTTTCACGTCTCAAACTTGAAACGTTAACTTTATTTCTCTTTCACAAAGTGGCCCAAACTCTCTCGTTCAGTGGAGATTCGGGTTCCAGGGAATTAGTTTTCAGTGGGGGAATAAAGGCAATGGCTTCCACGTTTTAACAGGTTCTTTAAAGGAAATTGTTGCTCCTCTAATAGTGCCTATCAGCCAAACATCGTGACAAATGGAAAGTAATGAATGTGTCAGGAGGAACGGTGGTGTGAAGAAACTGGATGCCATCTGTTTATGTGTGCATCTGATATTCTGTTTTTGGAGGGGCAACATTTATTAAGCCTCCAGCCCACTGTTGACCAATAAAATTGTTGACTAGCCACAGGTATGACTATGGCAACACCAGTTTAGCCATGTAGACTAATTTTAGCAGAAACCACCATATGTACTCAAGCAGTTTGGGCAAATATTTTTTGTCAGCATATTTACTTGACAAATATCTACCACCATTTAATAACTTTGGAAGCAAAGCACTCAGTGGTCAAAAAGTACTTGCCTACTTTGTTTTTTGTCTTACCAATGTATAAAAAAGGTTAATGTGCACATGCATACGTTGTATGATTATAAACATTGAATTAGCATGTCTGAAATGATGGTCTTTATAAGTCTTGTTCTTAATTTACTTAATTTACTTAGTTCGTCATATCTGAAATGCCAATAACCCTTATGTCTACTGGGTAATATCACTGGATATTGCTGACCAAGCTTAAAGTAATGGCCATATCTCTGGAGTTTTCATTAAAGAAATATTAGTTTAATAATGTGGGTGTGTGGAGAACTCTCTGGTACTATGTTGCCTGTTTAAAATTTCAATCGTGAATCATAAGGAAGCAAATTGTTGAGTAAATATATCACCAGAAAGAAATGATGGTTCATTGGTTTGAAACATATGTGTACAGTACAGATTACTTCAAGAGAAACAATTTTGGGGCAAATTTAAGATATAATTTCACATCAGGGGAATGAAATAACTTTTGTGTATGGCATAGTTAATGACTAAAGAACATCTTTAATGTTTTATAAATAATTAAATACATTGAAGTGAAATGTAGCCATTTTTTAAATGGCAGAAGACAAGAGAGCCAATTTCTGTGCAAGAAGTTCTCAAAATGACCATGAGATAATATTGGAAAAATATCATGCATTGTGTGCATACGGTATGCAGGTTGAGCTGTGCTGAATGCCATATTTATGCATCGGAGTGGATGCCTATCATAAGTATGGAGAGAAGGTGAATGCCAGATAATCATCTTGGAGATTCCAATTAGGCGCAATGCTGTTATTTTGGAACACGTGGCTCCAGCCAATACACATTCTTGACATTGCATTACTGAAAGAAAGCAGAAGGAAGCATTATGCCCAGCTAACTGGGCAATGGAAGCAAATTACCAGTGACATGGCTCATAATTCCAGTGTACAACCCGTGTAGATATCTGAATGTGAATTACCTTTATTGTCATTCAAAATGAATTGAACGAAAATCATTTGCCACACAGCCACAACAGTACAGAGTAAAAGACACAAAACACACAATTTTAACACAAACATCCATCACAGTGACTCCTCCAGACACCCTCTCACTGTGATGGAAGGCAAAAAAAAAACTTCTCTCTTCCCCCATGCTTCTCCCATGGACAGATAGTTTGACTTCTGCCGAGGCGACTGAGGCTCCCGACTCGCGCAGCCCCAGCAAGGAGAAGGAAGGTCCCGCGGCCGAGCCGTACCGGGCGATGGAAGGCCCCGTGGCCGAGCCACGCCGGGCGATGGAAGGCCCCGCGGCCGAGCCACACCGGGCGATGAAAAGTCCCATGGCCGAGCCACACCGGGCGATGAAAAGTCCCGCGGCCGAGCCACACCGGGCGATGAAAAGTCCCATGGCCGAGCCACACCGGACGATGAAAAGTCCCATGGCCGAGCCACACCGGGCGATGAAAAGTCCCGCGGCCGAGCCGCGCCGGGCGATTGAAGGTCCCGCGGCCGAGCCTCGTGGAAGAGATTTTTTTTAAAAGAAAGGTTTCCCCCACCACCGCCCACATATACACAGCTAAAAATAGACTACTACAAACATCTAACACTAACACATAGACAAAAAAAGAAAAAAGACAAACAGAGTGCCGGCGAGCCGCAGCCGCATGGCTGTGCAGCCATCTTGACAATGCAAAGTATATTTAGTGCTGCTCAGCATGAAATCTGACAAGCCAGGTCACTGGTGAGCCAATGCAATGCTGTAGCTCTCAGGACAACACCGGTTTCCTTCTTTTTGTTGGTAGTGAACTCAAGTATACTGGCAGGGGTTCCAATGCACTAAGCATTTCACATTGCTTCATCCACTCATGAAATAAGAGCACTGCTGGCGAGGGCAATGTGTTTTGTTGATCTCTGATTTCCCTTGAGAAGTTGTTGGTAAGCAATCTCTTTAGCCTCTACAGTTTGTGTTGAAGGCATCCTCACATAGCTGCGGAGGGGATTTTTTGAAACCTTTTCCTTGTAATCTTGTGAAGATGAGGGTGCAAAGTAGAGCTGGTACATTGGTACCTGGGTAAAGGGAAATATAAATATTTTTTATCTGTGCCCAAAATGAAATCCCAATTCTGCAACACAACCTGATTGGAAGCATTTCACTTGATACCTGTCTGGTTACATGTAGTATTTGGCAAATGGCTATGCTGAAAAAAAAACCTCGCCAACCTTCACCTAGTTGTAAGTGGCTAATAAATAAATCTTAATGTGAATTATTTATATGATGTGTGAATAATGTGATTTTATTTATTTGCACACTGGATGTTGTAGTTGTTAAAGTGAAAATGATCTCCAATTCACATTTACATTTTTTTGCGGAAAGTCATAGAAAGTTATGATAATCTATATACTAAAACTCTCGTTTGTTATCTTGTTTGTGACTGAACTTCAGCCAAAACGGTACACGATAGCACCGCAATTTTAGGCCCACCTTACTCACCATTGTCACTTTAGTGATAATGCAAGTAGTTTTATTTAAATCGGTGTTATATTTTTAAAGCTATTCACATTTTTAAGTTTAAAAGGAGGGGAGGGAGGGAGGGGGGAAGGGGGGAGAGGGGAGGGGGGGGTGAGGAGAGAGGAGAGGGGGGAAGGACAGGGTGCTGCACCAATGCAGGAGAGGTTTGGGCCCAACGGGTCCACTTTGTCTAGTAATGTTCTAAAGCCTTCGGTGCTTTAAATTCTCAATGCTCCAAAGTTTCCTCAAACTGTTCAGATGCAACAGAATTCTTTAAGTTGCTTAATCACCTGATGCCTATAGAGAAGTACCCAATCTTGTAGGTTCGTCATTCAAGAATGGAAACGACTAGTTTCAAGTTTTCACTATTTCACACAAAGTTAGATAGCAAGAGACATTTGAGTGGATGCTAATGTGAATTATTTATATGATGTGTTTGAATAATGTGATTTTATTTATTTGCACACTGGATGTTGTAGTTGTTAAAGTTGGCTTTTAACAGCCTGAACTGGTTCACATTTCCCAGTTACTCAAACAAAATTTGGTGAATTAGCTATATTAAAAAAAAATCTCCCACTGCTTATTTTTTCCATATAAGCACAATTTACTTCTGCTGATTCAAAGTCCATTTCACCAAAATATACAAGAAAGAAGGCTTTTAGGTATTTAGATTTAGAATTATGCCATCAATCAAAACAAGAGGCTTTAACAGGCGGGTCTATATTTTCCTCAGATTTCCAGTTGAACAAAGCAAAGTTTTCTGATGTATGCAGCAAAGCAGATTAAATGCTATTTGATAAAAGTACTTTTGTCCACCTTTAAGCAGTCAGATCTAATAAGTCCTTGTGATGTCACAGCTGTGTTGCCTATATTTTCATGTCATGGTTCGTTGAAGAATGTTACCAAAATGATAAATACCGCGACGATTTTCCTCCTGCGAAAGAAGAGATCAATGCAATGTGTATCTGAAGTGTGTGGGAAGGAACTACAGATGCTGGTTTAAACCGAAGATAGACCCCACAAAACGTTGGAGCAACTCAGCGGGACAGGCAGCATCTCTGGAGAGAAGGAATGGGTAACGTTTCGGGTCAAGACCCTTCTTCAGACCGGTTAGAGGTAAGGGAAACGAGAGATGTAGACGATGATGTAGAGAAATGAGAGATATCTGAAGTGATTGCTTAACAGAGCAATATTTTAATTGTGGGGTTGAAGTTTGTATGTAGCTCACCCACCAGTGAAGTTTTTGATTGTCTTTTAGAATCTTAGAATATTAATGGCACAAAAAGAGGCTATTCAACCCATTGAGTCTTCACTGGCCCAGGCAAAGCAATCCTGTGGTACATTTCCCTTGCTTTAACCATGCAGATTATTCACCCTCAAGTGCCTAGCTAATTCCCTTTCAAGGATTCTGATTAATTATGCATCCACAGGCCCCACAATGAGTTCCAGAACAAATGGGCGGCACGGTGGCGCAGCGGTAGAGTTGCTGCCTTACAGCGAATGCAGCGCCTGAGACTCAGGTTCGATCCTGACTACGGGCGCCGTCTGTACGGAGTTGTACGTTCTCCCTTTGACCTGCGTGGGTTTTCTCTGAGATCTTCGGTTTCCTCCCACACTCCAAAGATGTACAGGTATGTAGGTTAATTGACTGGGTAAAATGTAAAAACTGTCCCTAGTGGGTGTATGATAGTGTTAATGTGCGGGGATCGCTGGGCGGCGTTGGCTCGGTGGGCCGAAGGGCCTGTTTCCGCGCTGTATCTCTAAATCTAAAAAATCTAAATCTAAAAGTACTCTAGGGTAAAATACATCCTTCCAGCAACAACTTTATACTTTGACAACATTTTAAATCTGTGTCTCTAGGTCTTTGAACTTTTCTAACTCTAACTTTCTAACTCTCTAACTTTGACGAAGTTCTCCTCCTCTCTAACTTTGAAGAAGTTCTTCTCCTCTCTATGAAGAAGGGTCTTGACCCGAAACGTCACCCATTCCTTCTCTTCCGAGATGCTGCCTGACCCGCTGAGTTTCTCCAGCATTTTGTGTCCACCTTCGATTTGAACCAGCATCTGCAGTTATTTTCCTACACGTTTGAACTTTTGCTAATAGGAACACCATCCCTCAATTACTCTAATTAAGTTGTCATGATTTTCCATGCCTCTATGACATTTCCTATCAATCCTTTTTGCTCCAAGGTGAACAAACCCATCTTCAAGTCTAGCTTTAAAGTACAAGCCTCATTCTGAATGCCCATTGCACATTAACATCCAGATGTGTAAGAAAATAATTGCAGATGCTGGTACAAATCGTAGGTATTTATTTCACAAAATGCTGGAGTAACTCAGCAGGTCAGGCAGCATCTCAGGAGAGAAGGAATGGGTGATGTTTCGGGTCGAGACCCTTCTGACTGATGTCAGGGGGGCGGTATATATACTGGTATATACTGCTACATTTTTTTTTTTTTTTTTTTTAATTTTTTTTTTGTTTTTTTGGAAGTAAGCACATTACATTTTAATGGTTCCTTTTTACAGGTGCCAAGAATTATTAAAACATTATTTGTACAACTTCCTTTTTAAAAAGAAATGAGAAAGAAAGAAGTAGTGAAGAGTAAAGAATAAATTAGTGAGTATCGAGTGAAAAAAAAAATGAAAAAAAAAAAAAAAAAAAAAAAAAATGTGCGAAAGTAAAGCAGAGAGGAGATTCTCCCACGCAACCAATCGATGTTTTCTTAATCAATTTTCAGTCAAACCCCGAATTTTAATTTTATGCTGATATTACACCGCATGATTCCACAAGGTCAATAAATGGAGACCAACTCGATAAGAATTGGTCTTTTTTTTCTATTAGGAGGAGTCTCATTTCTTCCAAATGTGCTGTTTCCAACATATTACCAATCCACATTTTAAGTGTTGGTGGAATAGACTTTTTCCACAATTTAAGTATGAGTTTTTTCGCTATTATTAAACCATAATTAAAAAATGAGATTTGGGATATATTTAATTTATTTACATCTCCAAAGATAATCATTTCCATGCTAGGTTCCATTTTTGTCTTAAATAAACTAGTAAATATATCAAATATATCACCCCAAAAACTTTGAAGTTTAATGCACGAAACGAAAGAGTGTGTAAGATTGGCATTTTGTGAAAGACATTTATCACAAATGGGTGAGATATTTGAATAAAATTTATTCAACCTAACTTTTGAGTAATATAGTCTGTGTACTATTTTAAATTGGATTAAATTATGTCTAGAGTTAATCGAACATTTATGTATGTATATCAAATACCTCTCCCATGTTTCTTTAGAAATTTTTATCAGTAATTCTTTTTCCCAGTCTTCTCTAATTGCCTCTGTTGAAGGCAATTCTCTATTAAGAATACTGTTATATAGATATGATATTAATTTTTGTGAGTCCGCCTTAATATTCATTGCTTCTTCCAGTGGGTCTATCATTATATTCTGTGATCTTGGTATATATTTTTTTATAAAGTCACATATCTGTAAATATTTAAAGTATTGGTTATTATTGAGATTAAATTTTGATTTTAATTGTTGAAATGATAATAAATTTCCCGTTTCATACATGTCACCCAACTTTTTAATTCCCTGTCTTTCCCATTGTCTATATGTTTTATCCATAATAGCTGGTTTAAATACCGGGTTATTCACTATTGGTGTTAATGAAGATAAGTTTCTTAATTTTAAATTTAATTTTATTTGTTTCCAAATTCGAATTATATTGTGTATAATTGGATTCTTCTTATATAATATATTATTCAATTTTATCGGGGAGAAGAGGATCGCTCCTAAATCATAAGGCAGACAATCCTCTTTTTCCATTCTTATCCATTCCATCTGTTGAGAAGGACACTCCAACCAATAAATAATATTCTTAATATGCACTGCCCAATAATAATATAAAAAATTAGGCAGTGCAAGTCCCCCTACATCTTTAGGTTTACACAAATGATTTCTTTTAATTCTATGTGCTTTGTAGTCCCATATAAAATTAGTAATATTAGACTCTAATTTAAAAAAAAAATATTTTGGTATATATATTGGTATGGATTGAAATAAATATAATATTTGTGGTAGCACTATCATTTTGATAGCGTTTATTCTGCCAATTAATGATAGTGGGAGCGTTTTCCAAAATATAATCAAAGCGTTCAATTTATTTACCAGAGGACTAAAATTAGCGTTAAATAATGATTTATATCTTCTGGTAACTTGAATACCTAAATACTTAAATTTTTCCGTTGCAATTTTAAATGGAAATTTTAATAGATGATTCGCTTTCTGAGGATGTAATGACATAATTTCACTTTTATTCCAATTTATTCTATATCCAGAAAAGGAGCCAAATTCCTCTATTACATTTAATACGTTCGGGATACTCGTTTTTGAATTTGTAATATATAAAAGTATATCATCCGCGTATAATGAAATTTTATTATTAGAGTCCTTAGTATTGTATCCATGAATATTCGGATGAGTTCTTATCCTTTCCGCCAGTGGCTCTATCATAAGGGCAAATAGCAGGGGTGATAAAACACATCCCTGCCTATTGCCCCGTGATAATTGGAATTTTTGAGACAACGTATTATTAGTTAATATTCTTGCTGTTGGTTTATCGTATAATAATTTTACCCATCTAATAAAATTATCTCCTATATTAAATTTTTGGAGTACTATGTATAAATACTGCCACTCTACCTGATCAAATGCTTTTTCTGCGTCCAAAGATATAACTGCTAAGTCTTCCTTTTCCCCTTTATGTGAATACATTATATTATAAAGTCGTCTCAAATTGTTAAATGATTGTCTTTTGGGTATAAACCCCGTTTGGTCCTGATTTATCAATTTATTAATATATTTGCTCAATCTTCTTGCTAAAATCTTTGCTAAAATTTTTTGGTCTGTATTTAACAGTGCTATAGCTCTGTACGAGCCCGGATCTTCTAAATCTTTATCTTTTTTTGGTATAAGCATAATTGTGGATTCTGCTAAAGTTTCTGGTAATTTCTTATCGGTAAAAGCGTACCTGTATAATTTAAGTAATCGTGGGGCCATTAACTCCTGAAATCTTTTATAAAATTCATTATTAAAACCATCAGGCCCTGGAGTCTTCCCATTTTTCAATTCTTTTATTGTTTCTCTTATTTCTTCACTTGTAATCTGGGTTCCTAATTCCTCTTGTTCTAAGATATCCAATTTTGGCAAGTTACACTTATCTAAAAAATTTATAATTTTATTGTCTTCAATGTTAGTTTTAGATGTATATAAATTTTGATAAAATTGAGCAAACCTTGTGTTAATGTCCTTAGGTAAAGTTAATAGTTCCCCGTTCTCTGATTTGATTTTACTAATTGTTTTTTCCTTTTCTTGTTTCTTCAATTGTCGTGCTAGAAGTTTATGTGGTTTATCCCCAAATTCAAATTGTACTTGTTTTGTGATCTGAAATAATCTTATTACTCTTGCCGATAATATTCGATTAAGTTTAAATTTCAGTAATGTTATCTTATTATGTTTATCTATTGTTGGGTCTTTTGCGTTTCCTAATTCTAATAATTTAATTTCCTTTTCTAACGTCCCTTGTTCTGTCCTGTTTTTTTTATTTAGAAAACTTTGATACGAAATTATAACTCCACGAATGAAAGCCTTAAAAGATTCCCATAATAAAGATGGTGAAATCCCTGGTGTCTCATTTATTTCAAAAAAAAATTTCATTTGTTGTTTTAAATACTCATAACCTTGTGGGTCGTTAGCTATTTGTGTGTTAAATCTCCAAAAAAAATTTGTACCTGGCATTCCCTCAAGTTTTAAAGTAAAAGTCAGCGGGGAGTGATCAGAAATAATACTATTGTGGTATTTAGAATTAATCGTATATGGTATTAGTTTTGAGTCCACTAAAAAATAATCAATTCTTGAATAGGTTTTGTGTACTGATGAGTAAAACGAGTATTCCCTTCCAGTTGGGTTAGCTATTCTCCATACATCTATTATATTAGTATTTTTTATATAAGTATTTAAGAATTCACTAGACTTGGATTTAGCACTACCCTTCCTAAATTTTGTTGATTTGTCTAAATATGAATCTATAACACAGTTAAAATCCCCCCCTAATATTATATTTTGAAAATTATACTCATCTATTTGATCCATAATTTTCTTAAAAAATTGGGGATTATCAAAATTTGGAGCGTAAATATTTATCAAAGTGAGTGGCGTGGAATAAATTTCTCCCGCCACTATCGTGTATCTTCCTTCTTTATCAGATATTGTATTCTTTAATATAAACGGTATACCTTTCCGAATAATAATAGCCGTTCCTCTGGCTTTAGCAGTAAATGACGAATGATACATTTGGCCTATCCAATTTGCTCTAAATCTCATCTGTGTTTGTAGTTTCGTATGCGTTTCTTGCAGGAACGCTATATCCACCTTCAAAGATTTTAAATGGGCCATAATTTTGCCCCTTTTAATTGGATCATTCGCACCCCTAATATTCCAACTACAAAATGTGACTCCTCCATTCTTATTTTCCTTATTGTCCTGCATTATAAATAAGTTTTAGTAATTTTATTTCCTGTGGTGTAATTAGGTACCTCAGCCTTTTGTGTATGTGGGTATCATCCCACACTTCTGACATTATTGCTATATACCGGTATATTCCATATATATATATATTCCATATATATATATACCAGTATATACCAGTATATGGAACAAACAAACATCCAGATGTGGATGTGATAATCCAGTTGTGACCTGACCAGTGTTCTTTAGAGGTTTGAACTAATTATACTGCTTTTGTAGTCTAATTCTCCTGAAATCTGTGGATCTGCAAACAATTGATAAGATCCAGTCAGTACTTTCGTCTGATTTCAATAGGTGCCCAAGTTGGGGAACATTGCGGTGGCTGGGCTCATTGGGAGGTATAAGCATTATTGGGGAAGGATTTTTACACTGAGAAATTCTCTGGCAGAAATGTTGTTTCTCTTGCTGGCCAGCTGCTGGTTTAGGCTGTCATGTGGAGCTGGCTGCATGCACGAAACAACGTTTATAGGGGGGAAATTCAGGATGCCGTTCACCCATCCAAGACTTCAGAGCTCCCTTTTTGTTCACCAGCGTGGATGTGAAACACTATTAATATGGCAGATTGCCACAACCTCTCATTAAGTTGGTGTACCATATAACGCTCTAAAAAGAGGAGTGAGACACGCAACAGGAAACCACATTAATTAGGCAGCGAGCAAGAGCAATTCTAACACTCCACCGGCACAGTCTTTCAGCTAAAGCGGATGTCCATGAGCCAAAGTAGGACAAGAGTAAATTAAAACTCACTTTTTTTTTTGCCACAGGTTGATTCCAGGAAACCAGAAGTGACTTTTGACTGATCAACTTACTTTGCACTGTTGTATCGGGCAGTGTTGTGGTGACCGTATAATAACAGAAGCCTTACACCTGGGTAAGACAAGTAGGCTACTGCCACCGCTGACCAAAGGACAGGTGGTCCACTTACAGACTGACAGGCAGGTTACTGATGGCTTCTGTGGCAGAGCAACCTAACATATAATTCAATGGTGTTCTTGGGCAGAGGACTAAAAGGACCATAACATTTCACAAAATTACCAGATTGATTTCTTATATGTGGCATTTTATGACTCTTGTATAATTATATGGACCTTGTATAATTATATGAGCCACAAAGGGTTCTATTCCCTAAATGTACAGCTCGTTTCCAACTGCAGATATACTTGGAACTATGATATTTTGTAATTTCAATGATCCTTCTCTAATGGAATAGTAGATGCCAATTTTGAGTTGCTGATTGCTACTTCATAATCCTCCTTTATTGGACCGCGTGTTTTATGCAGGAACAGTACCCTGATGGGTGTGTGAATACTTAAAGTTACAGAGTCACACAGCATGGAAACAGGCTCTTTAGCCTAACTCGTCCCTGCCGACCAAGATGCCCTATCTAAGCTAGTTCAATTTTCCCAATTTTGGTCCATATCCCTCTAAATCTTTCCTATCCATGTACCTGTACAAATGTCTTTTAAATATTACCTGTGTTAACTACATCTTCTGGCAACTCATTCCATATACCCATCACACTCAGTGTGAATAAGTTGCCTCTTAGATTCCTATTAAATCTTTCCCCTCCCACCTTAAACCCTCTGGTTTTAGATTCCTTATCTCTGGAAAAATGACTGACCCGCTGAATTATTCCAGCACTTTGAGTCTACCTCTGGAAAAATGACTGTGCATTCACCCTATCTATTCCTCATATGACATAGTAAACCTCTACAAGATCACCCCTCTGTCTCCTCTGCTCCAACCAACAGTCCTAGTCTTCCCAACCTTTCCCTATAGCTCAGGCCTCAAGTCCCAGCAACATGTTCATAAATATTCACTGCATCCTTTCCAGCTTCATGCCATCTTTCCCAAAGTAGGGTGACCAAAACTGAACTCAATGCCCCAAGTGTGGCATCTCCACTGTCTTCTATAACTGTATCATAATGTCCATAATAATTTCCTTGACTGATGAAGGCCAATGAGTCAAAAGCCTTCACCTATGATGGCATGTTCATGGAACTATGTATTTGTATTCCTACATTCTTCCAGTCTACAACACTCCCCAGTGCCTTACCATTCACTGTGAAGGTTCTGCCCTGATTTGATTTCTCATATTGCATCACCTCGCACTTATCTAAATTAAACTCCATGAGCCATTCCACAGCCTATTTGCCCAGCTGAACAAGATCCCACTGTAATTCTTGATAACCATCTTCACGGTCTATGATAACACCCATTTTGATGTCAACTGCGACCTTACTAATCACGCCACGTACATTCCCATCCGATCAGTTAATGTATCCTGTGTTCTTATTGAAGCCGCATGCGGCTGAGGCATCCAGGGGCCCTTGCTGGACCAGACTCAAGACCTCTGGCGGAACCGGTCCCCTGACCCTTGGTCCCGGCAGACCGTGCGGCCTGCAAAGGGGAGCCACTGAGCCAGCCCCTGCTCATCCCCTGAAGACTGGAGATCGGGCGGAGGGAGCCAGTGACAACCTCTGACAATAGTCGAGGAGCAAGGTTGGTAGGAGAGGAAAGGGTTCGGCTTACCACGTTGGCTGCAGGAAGCAGCACTGGGGAGCAAAGGTGGACGGGCGAGGAGAGGGACATCGCATCCAAGGAAGGCGATGGCTGGAGGTTGACAACAGCCTGGGACTTGCCTGGAACGGGCACCGCCTTTAAGAACTAGAACATGGACTTTGAAAATGGCACCGAAACACGGTGCCTCTTGCATGCAGAATCAGTAAACTATTTCTGTACCCTTGCTAATTGGGGATTGGGGGTATGGCAATACACTACTGGACTGTTTGTAAGAAAAGAATTTGTGTGTTAATACTTCACACATGTGACAATGATAGCACCGTTGATATGTATGACAAACAGCAATGGACCCAGCACTGAACCCTGGGGCACACCGCTTGTCACAGGCCACCAATCAGAAAAGCAACCTTCCACCATCACCTTCTCCTTCATTTCATGAAGCCAAATCTCTGTCCAGTTGGCTCGCTCTCACTGGATCCCATGGGGTCAGGAAAAAATGATTTGTGATAGTGGACGCTGGAGAGGCTTGATATTGAGTGTGGTGATCAAGACTGTGGTCTTCAGACCCAGGCCTATGAAGCAAGAGCTGTAGCAATAAATGTTGGGAGTTGGTTCTACCTGGTGTCCCTTCGGATATACTGTAAATTAAGTACTATTGTTCGAGTGTGACAGTACATTCAATGCTATCTTTGTTCCACAAACTTTCAATAGTGCATGTTGCTTTTTATACTGTTAGGAACCAACATCAATGAGTCTTTCAATCAATTCATCCAATTTTTGTTCCAAATATTTACAAAAGCTTTGTTAAATTCTGTCACTGGATGTGATTCTATGGTTTCTCTGGGCACTATTCCATGATTTATTTTTGTGGGATTGCTATAAGTTTGGATTGCTGATATTTCTGACCCTGCACCATGTAGATTCAAACAGATGCAAATATTATCCAATTTCATAAATTAAATCTTCAATGAATGTTATGCCCTATAGAACAAAGACTAAAAATACAATTTGTGTACTCAGTGCAATAAAAAAAGTACCATCCTCAGATATAATAGAATCTTTAAACAATATTGTTGTTTTAATCTTGCATCCGTGGGCGGCACGGTGGCGCAGTGGTAGAGTTGCTGCCTTACAGCGAATGCAGCGCCGGAGACTCAGGTTCGATCCTGACTATGCGTGCTGTACTGTACGGAGTTTACACGTTCTCCCTGCGACCTGCGAGATCTTCGGTTTCCTCCCACACTACAAAGAAGTACAGGTTTGTAGGTTAATTGGCTGGGCAAATGTAAAAATTGTCCCTAGTGGGTGTAGGATAGTGTTAATGTGCGGGGATCGCTGGGCGGCGTGGACCCGATGGGCCGAAGGGCCTGTTTCTGCGCTGTATCTCTAAATCTAAAGAAATCCTCTAAATATATCACTTTAGCAATTACTTGCTGGAATATCAATGTGACTTGTTTGATGTTATTATTCTTCGCATGCACTGAGCAAAAATTAGATTTAAAATCAAAGCAATTAAAAGCTCAAAATATTCTAATCATTGCTTATATTTCAAAGTGCTGCATGGACTGTAAGATTATTTGAGAGTTACAAAATGGTGAACTTTTTATCTTTAATATAGTTATTACATTTTTGTGGCAAGTATGTTTAAAACTTCATTAAACAAGAGTGATATTTGATATTTCTAAAGTGAAATATTGATCAATTTAGCGACAGAAATCCTCTCTTAAGGATAAATGAACAAAAATGGTAATATATGAAAATATATTTTTAAGTACCCTGCTCATGATTTAGTTGGTTTGGTTTACTTGTGGTATTAAATCATTACACCAATGACATATTTGTCTTTGATTAATTAATCGTTACCTAATCTTAACAGCATCCAATGTGAATCAAGAAAGAATCATGGATTTCTTTTTGTGTTTTGACCTCCAAGATTTACTAAGCAGAGTATGACATTTTATGTTTTAATGCTTAGTCTGGTATACACTTATCCTACCAAAGGAACAATGTACAAGTAAAAAGAAAAAAAGCATATTAAATATGAAAGCTATTTATATTTTCAGAAATGTTTAGTGGGAGTTTCTATACTAATGCTTAATTTAGATTTTGTAAAGTTTACTAAATTAAAACTAATGTGTTGAATCAGATTAAAATGTATTTTCTATAACAATTTAGAAAGGAGCTTTTAGTTTCCTGAAGATGCCAGATTTTACTGTAGCAATTTTCAGGCACGCTTTGTGTGAATTAATACAGTTGAAGTATAGTACTCGAAGAAATGTATCTCACAGCAATGATTTTTAAATGACGCACCTAAATTTATTTGTTAATCATGCATCATTACTTAGATGTAGTTATATAGTGTTGAAACAGGCCCTTCCTCCCAACCTGCCCATACCTACCAACATGTCCCATCTACACTCGTCCCACCTGCCTGCGATTGGCCCATATCCCTCTAAACCAATGTTATCCACGTACATGTCTAATTGCTTGTTAAATGTTGCGATAGACACTGCCTCAACTACCTCCTCCGTTAGCTCGTTCCATACACCCACCACCTTTTGCGTGAAAAGGTTACCCCTCAGATTCCTATAAAGTATTTCCCCCTTCACCTGAAACCTATGCCCTCTGGTTCTCGATACTGCCATTCTGGGCAAGAGACTCTGTGCGTCCACCCGATCTATTCCTGTCATGATTTATACTCCTCTATAAGATCTCCCCTCATTCACCTGTGCTCCAAGGAAGAGAGTCTCAGCCTGCTCAACCTCTCCCTGTAGCTCAGACCCGAAAGTCCAGGCAAATTCCTTGTAAATCATCCCTGCACCCTTTCCAACTTAACAACATCTTTCCTATAATAGGGTGCCCAGAACGTTTAATATAATGGTAACATGACCTCCGAGGTTCTATATTCAATACTCTAACTGATGAAGGTCAATGTGTCAAAGGTTTTTGACCACCCTGACTACCTGTAATGCGACCAGAGGCTTCAAATGCAATTTTTCCTTCTGCATTTTAAGTAAAATTATGTTCAAGAATTTGGCATCACATGTGGCATCATCAATCTCTGATGGATACTCAAGTGAGTATTAAGTGAGGAGACCAACAAGATGTCTAGATGTTTTTTTAAGTGCAAGATAATAAATTTTTAAAAAGTTGTTCAAAAGCAAAATGTTGCAGATGCAAAAAGTTGGAAAAGCTGAAAGAGACTGTTGGAAATTCTCAGCAGATCAGCCGGATCACCTCATGAGATCACTGCAACAGCCTCCTCTATGGCTCACCCTCAAAAATCATCAGTAAACTTCAATACATTCAAAACTCCGCTGCCCGTCTACTCACCCACTCCCCGATCCGTGACCATATCACCCCCGTCCTTTACAAGCTCCACTGGCTCCCCATCCCCCAGAGAATCCAGTACAAAATCCTCCTCATGACCTACAAAGCCCTCCATAACCTGGCCCCATCCTACCTGACTGACCTCCTCCACAGATACACTCCCACCTCCACCCTCCGCTCTGCTGCTGCCAACCTCCTGTCCCCCCCCCATCCGGACCAAACTCAGATCCTGGGGGGACAGGGCTTTCTCCATCGCTGCTCCCACCCTCTGGAACTCACTACCCCAAACCGTCAGAGACTCTTCCTCACTCACCACATTCAAAACATCACTGAAGTCTCACCTGTTCAGCACTGCCTTCAACCACTGACCGTCACCTCACCTTCTGTCTCCTTTTTCTGTTCGTTTACTTATTTATCTATTTATTTTCTTCTCTATGTTCTAGTAATCCCTGTAAAGCGTCTTTGAGTGTTTGAAAAGCGCTAAATAAATGTAATGCATTATTATTATTATTATTATTAAACAGTGAGCATTTCACGTTAATGATCTTTTATCAGTAATGTCATTGACATAAATGGTGGTACTTCCAAAGAATTTCCGTTTTTTATGTAAAAGTTATCATTAATTGCTTAGGTTAACCCAACTCTATTTACAGGTTCACAGACGATACCACCATAGTGGGCCGGATATCAAATAATGATGAGATGGGGTACAGGAAGGAGATTGAGAAGCTCATAACTCAGTGCCAAGACAACAACCTCTGCCACAATGTAAGCAAGACAAAATAGATTGTGATCGGCTTTGGGGAGCGAAGTGGTACACGCTACCCGGGAAACATTGAAGGCGCCAAAGTAGAGATGGTTGAAAGCTTCAGCTTCTCAGGAATAAATGTCACCAGCAATTTGTCCTGGACCAGTCACATTGAAGTAATGGCCAAGATAGCACACCAATGCCTCTACTTCCTTTGAAGGCTTAGGAAGTTCGGCATGTCCCAACAACCCTCATCAACCTCTACAGATACGTTGTAGAAAGCTTTTAATTGGGATGCATCACAGCATGGTTTGGGAACAGCTCCATCCAAAACCACAAGAAATTGCAAAGAGATGTGGACGTAGCCCAGACCATCATGCAAACCAATCTCCCTTCCATTGACTCCATCTACACTTCACGCTGCCTCAGCAAGACCACCAACATAATCAAGCACCTATCTCACCCCGGTCACACTCTCTTCTCCCCTCTCCCATCAGGCACCAGGTACAGATGTTTCAAAACACATATCTTCAGATTCAGGGACAGTTTCTCCACAGCTGTTATCGGGCAACTGAACAATCCTCTCACCAGCTACAGAGCGAGCGGTCCTGACATCCCATCTACCTTATTGGTATCTTTATATGGAGTTTACTGGACTTTATCTTGCACTAAACGTTTACCCTTTATCTTGTATATGTACACTGTGGACGGCTCGATTGTTATCATGGATCGTCTTTTCACGAACTGGATAGCATGCAACAAAAAGCATTTCACTGCACCTCAGTACATGTGACAAAAATAAACCAAACTATTGTGACCTTTTCTGATAACCATATTTTTAAAAATTCTTTGTTTTCCTTGGATTGTGAAATTTGATTAAAAGCTTAAACTCAACCAACTGACAACTATTCGCCAACGAAAGCTCTTAGCCAAATCAATGGAAGTTGGGAGCAGTTTTGAAATCAAGAAGATAACTGCAGTCTAAAAAATTCTGCTTTCCTTTTTCCAAATTTACTGCAGAAACTGTAAGAGCTCTGAAAAAACCTTGCTTTTGTTTTCATTGACTTGTCAAAAATAAATACAATGAGTTGAAATTCTGGAGTACTCTACAGATGGGTGGCATGGTGGCATAGCAGTAGAGTTGCTGCCTTAGAGTGCCAGAAACTTCAGTTTGATTCTGACTATGGGTGCTGTCAGCATGGAGTTTCTACGTTTTCCTTTTGACTGTGTGGGTTTTCTCCGGATGCTCCGGTTTCTTCCCACAATTCAAAGACGTACAGGTTTGTAGGTTAATTGACTTCTGTAAACTGTAATTCGTCCCTAGTGTGCAGGATAATGCTCATAGACGGATTTAATACTGTTCAGTGAGGACTTGCTGGGCGGAAGAGCCTGTTTTCTCACTGCATCTCTAAAGTTTAAATTCTAAAGATGGACATGGGTTTGTACTTTGAAATGACAGTAATAAGGAGGCTAACAGCACCAGACTTATTATGGAGTGAATCAGGTAGAAATTTGCAACGTCCACAAAATTGCACTTAAATGTGGAAGTCTGGAAAATCCAGGGTAACTTACTCCTCCTCCACTGTTTTCAGTTACCACGTGTGTATATAAGTGCATGAACCATTTGAGGCTGATGCATTCAGGTTTAACATACCAGTCATGATTATTACCAAGCGATTTCTCATAATTTAATTTTTAATTTTATCATCACGCAACCTCATTCTTTCAGTTCATTTCAGTTCAGTTCAGTTTAGTTTATTATCACATGTACCGAGGTACAGAGAAAAGATTTTGTTGCGTGCTACCCAATCAGCAGAAAGACATGCGTACAGTCGAGCCATTTACAGTGCATAGAATTGATCTGCTTTTTTAGACATAAAAGAAATAAGTTTTTTATTTATTGTTTCCTTTATATTTTGTTCCCCTTTCATCTTGTTTCATGCAATCTCACTTTTCTTTACCAACTTCTATTTCACTTTCAGTCCGTGCAATTCTTTGTTCATTCTTCTTGGTTAGACTTTGCAGCCTTGATATTTACCAGGCTGCATCTCGTGAGCTGGATGGGGAGTTCTGCCTTCACAGTACGTTATTATTTTTTTGAGGCAAATTCTCCATTCTAATACTGTACCAGCCTGATTGATAGACTTGACCTCCTGCCTCATGGGGTGGAGACAGAAGTGTGGTGGATTGGGAGAAATAATGAGATCTAAAACATTTCCAAACTTTCTTTTGGAAATGAAAAGGCTTTAAAAATATTATAAATCTATGAGATACTCTTAAACACCCATGGTTTAACAATCCATTCGAGACTTTTAAAATAACTAGAAAGACGAGAAAAAACATTTTTACACTCAGTAACTACCTAAACGCCATTTTTTATATTTTACATCCCCTTAGCTCTTTTTTTTCTGTTTAAACTAAGGAGGAGAAAACAATTGCACTTTGTTATCTTGTGCACAATTCCTTGGCAAGGATAAACAAAACTTTAGAGCATTAGCCCAACTTACTATCGTTACACTGAACCTCATGGGAAGCCCAGCACTGAAGCACAGGAAGAAATCAGACAGTAACGTCAGGATTACTGTGTTCACCACTCATGCAAAGAAATCCAAAAGTTGCTGACTGTTGCTTGGAGTATTATTGACCAACAAATCCCACAAAATTCAGACCAATATGAGGTATCCAATCTTCCCCATGTGGTAATCTCTTGTCTGGATTCACCAACCCTTGAAATGATCCCTGTGTGTTTCATAGGTGAGTATTTTGAACGCAGGATTTCAAGGTTAGAGTCACTTGGCCTTGGCATTCCTTTGACTCATTTTTGATCAGCTATCAATTTCAGTCCACAATGAATATCAGCATCGTTTCCCCCACTGGGGAATAAATATTTGACTTCACATATTGCTTTTGTTCCTCATTTGCCAGTTCAAGCAAGTGCCCCATGGATTTTCGATTACCAGAGAGCAATGCTGAACTACTATCTACCTCTTTGGTGACCCTCGGACTATCCTTGATCGGACTTTGCTGGCTTTACCTTGCACTAAACGTTATTCCCTGATGTATCTGTATACTGTAAATGGATCGATTGTAATCATGCATTGTCTTTCTGCTGACTGGTTAGCACGCAACAGAAGCTTTTCACTGTACCTCGGTACATGTGACAATAAACTAAACCAAACTAAATTACTCTCTATCCTTTTCCAATCTTCCTTTCTATCATTTTTTCTCTGCTTGAGCCTTTCGCTCTCTCAACTAAAATTAGCATCCCATGAACTGAAATGAATGTGGCAGAGCTTACAGCCTGCGTGCGGCAAGCCACTGGTGACACCCAATATTCTTGGTAAATGTGGACCTATATTTTGCAGATTGGCATGGTGACCTCGCTTGCCGCTCCAGCTGGAAAAGATGAGACTTTGCACAGTGGCATAGACTTGTGCAATCATTGGCAGAGAGCGGAGAGAGTGGGGTTTTGTCCAGAACAAACCTGTCTACCAAATAGCTAAAAAGAAGTCTGGCAGCTGCCTCTACCATGTACCCAGCATAGCCAACTGTTAAACTTGCCAAGGACATGAACTCAAGTCAAGTCAAGTCAAGTCAAATTTATTTGTCACATACACATACTCGATGTGCAGTGAAATGAAAGTGGCAATGCCTGCGGGTTGTGCACAAAAATAATTACAGTTACAGCATATAAATAAAGTTAATAAGTTACTAAACATAGCACAAAAAGTGTCGACAAAAATTTAGTCTCTGGGGTTATCAAAGTTGACAGTCCTGATGGCCTGTGGGAAGAAGCTCCGTCTCATCCTCTCCGTTTTCACAGCGTGACAGCGGAGGCGTTTGCCTGACCGTAGCATCTGGAACAGTCCGTTACTGGGGTGGCAGGGGTCCCTCATGATCTTGCTTGCTCTGGATCTGCACCTCCTGATGTATAGGTCCTGCAGGGGGACGAGTGTAGTTCCCATGGTGCGTTCTGCCGAACGCACTACTCTCTGCAGGGCCATCCTGTCCTGGGCAGAGCTGTTCCCAAACCAGACTGTAATGTTGCCGGACAGGATGCTCTCTACAGCCCCAGAGTAGAAGCAATGAAGGATCCTCAGCGACACTCTGAATTTCCTCAGTTGTCTAAGGTGGTAAAGGTGCTGCTTAGCCTTACCCACCAGTGCGGCAATGTGCGTTGCCCACGTCAGATCCTCTGCGATGCGGACTCCCAAGTATTTGAAACTGCTCACCCTATCCACAATAGACCCATTTATCTCCAGTGGCGTGTACGTCCTTGGATGTTTAGCCCTTCTGAAGTCCACAATCAGCTCCTTTGTTTTAGTGACATTCAAGAGGAGGCTGTTTCTAATGTCGCCGTTCAAAAGCATTGCGAAAAAAGTAAGCCGATTAAAAATGGTTTAAAATTCGTAAAGACCTCCAAACATTCCTAAACACTAAAAACATTTATGCAGATCAAATTAATTTAAAGATACATAAATAATCGTACACTCTTCTCCTCTGGGCTATTGGTCTCCATTCAGGTGAATGGTTTTGCTGTTCTTGCCTATTAGGTTCAACTAAGAAATTGCTTTTGATGTGTGGCCATCAAATCCAGGATTCCTGAGTTAGCACCAGTGTCTTGAACTTCAACAGATTTACAGAAATAAACGCCAGCAGTTCAGTCTGTTATCTCGTTTTCCTTTACAGCCAAATCTGCCATTTAACTTTCTGTTTCTGCACTCAATATTTTCAAAATATAGTGCTTTTATTTCATTTGATTGCGTTAACTATTAAATTGTGTAGTCAGTGTAAATTGTACCCCAGGTAGCTCTCTCCAGCAGGGATTCCCAATCTTCCCATTTTGGGCAAGAGCCTCTTGGAGGGGTGATTGCCCCATTTTCCTCGTGTGCCTGGGCATCCGGCCTTGGGGATACATTGAATTGTTTGTACCCTGATGGTCTTTCAGACATTCTGAATCAGTGTTGTGAAGAGGCAGCATCAGTGCCAAGAAAATTCAAGCTCCTGTGTATTTAGGGAAGAAACGGATGTGAAGAGAAAGAACCACGAACGAGTGGAGGAATGTGGGCGCATAACTAGAGGAGGTAGAAAGAGAAAAACACAAATGAGAATCGAGAAAGAAAACACTGTAAGCAAGGAGCCAAGAGAGAGAGAGAATGAGTGACAATAAGTATTTGGGGAATGAAGGAGAAATGGTAACCAAGGAACAAGGGAAACAAACTATGGAGGAAAAAAGATAAAGAAACTAGAAGGAGAGAGTGAAACTGGGGGAAGGAGAATTGACACAGTCCTTGATGTCTAAAGAGGGGTCTCGACCCGAAACGTCACCTATTCCTTTTCACCGGAGATGCTGCCTGGCCCGCTGAGTTACTCCAGCGTTTTGTGTCTGCCTTTGGTTTAAACCAGCATCTGCAGTTCCTCCCTGCACACCTGATGTCCGCTATTGTGATTTGCCCTGGCCCATCCTGGGAAAGCTCCAGCCCACTCTGCTTTAATCAGGAATGGACCTTCCATTAGTAACTTGGTCCACAAAACCAGCTGTGATTTAATTGACGTCCCAAGGAGCAAAGAGCTTTCAAGCGTTAAATCCTGATAGAAAGGAAGATTGGAAAAGGATAGAGATTCATTTAGTTTAGTTTAGTATATTGTCACATGTACTGAGGTACAGTAAAAAGCTTTTGTTGCATGCTAACCAGTCAGCAGAAAGACAATGCATGATTACAATCGATCCATTTACAGTATACAGATATATCAGGGAATAACGTTTAGTGCAAGGTAAAGCCAGCAAAGTCCGATCGAGGATAGTCCGAGGGTCACCAAAGAGGTAGATAGTAGTTCAGCATTGCTCTCTGGTAATCGAAAATCCATGGGGCACTTGCTTGAACTGGCAAATGAGGAACAAAAGCAATGTGTGAAGTCAAATATTTATTCCCCAGTGGGGGAAACGATGCTGATATTCATTTTGGACTGAAATTGTTAGCTGATCAAAAATGAGTCAAAGGAATGCCAAGGCCAAGTGACTCTAACCTTGAAATCCTGCGTTCAAAATACTCATCTATGAAACACACAGGGATCATTTCAAGGGTTGGTGAATCTAGACAAGTGATTACCACATGGGGGAGATTGGATACCTCATATTGGTCTGAATTTTGTGGCTAGATGTTTAGGTGGCTAGGTAAGATTAGGGATATGACTTATCTAGCCACCTAAACATCTAGCCACAAAATTGTCAAAACTGTGTCAAAACTATCAAAACCATTGTATGTCTCTGTATACCTCTTACATTCTGATCCATTTTACAATGATTAATATCATTCATATCTTTACACATTCCATAAAACGTAGAACCCCCACCCCCCCCCCCTCCACAGAAACACTGCTGAAATGCATTAAAACAAACTCAATTAAATAATAACATGTAAATTACCTGAATTACACCCACAGCTGTTTTTCTCTAAATAAATGGAAAGAGTCACCAACCATGTGCCAGATCTAACCTGGCCTAAATCCAATAGGCAGATTTCCCAGCGGAACTGTTAGGAATCTGCAGGAAGCTGGCACTGGCTGCTTGCTCCATGATGTTCCAATGTCGGATTGCAGTTGGGAAGTTGCCAGCTAGGACCTCTCAGGATGTTTAGGACTTGCAAATTCCCGAGGAAATTACAAAATTCTTGATAATTACTTGGGGAAATACCAACAGTTACAGGGAGAGCTGTGAGCTTTGGCAGGAATCTTTGGGACAATATACGTTGTTCCAGGAGTCAAGCTACTCTCCTGTTGCTCCGTGAGGAATGGGCCTCGGCTCCCTGTAGCTGGGCGTCAGCCGGGTGTGGAGCGGGAATGGGAATCGTATCTTCAAGTCCAAGGGCAGAGGCTCTCTTCACACATCTGGAATTCAGCCTGAATCAAGGCTGTAATGTGTTCTGGTGCCGAATAGTCCTTGTGAACCCAAGCTGAGCATAGTTGTGCAGGTTATTGGTGAGTGGTGAGGCAATATCTGTCTGATAGCTCTGCCAGTTATACATTCCAATACTTTGTTGATAATTGAAACGCCTTTGTTGGCGCCTACATTAGGTTTGCCCTGCTTTTCTTTTGAGAACAAGACATAATTGGACAATGTTCCACTTTGTTAGGCAGATAGAAAGTCCTGGAGGACTGGAATAACTTGGCTCAAGGTACATTTTGTTCTGGGTCACAAGTTTTCAGCACATCAGCCAACCTTGTAGTGTTCACTGTATCCAGTGTTTTTTGATATCATGTGACGTGAAACAATTTGGCTGAAGAGCACTAATAACGATGGTGAAGAGCCCGAGAAGAGATCAAGATGGATCATTCACTCAGCATATCTGAATGAAAACATTTGCATATTTATCTACCTTGCCTTTTTGCAGAACACAGAGCAGGGATATGCCAACTGGTCTCTGCAATGACAGATCCACAGCCCTCTTTACCCATCACCTTCACATTCTTATGAATGAATGAATGGATGAATGAATGAATGAATAAGTTTATTAGCCAAGTATGAGCACATACAAGGAATGTGCCTTGGTGCTCCGCTCACAAATGACAACACAAACATACAGCTAACAATTAAGAATAAAGCATAAACACATCAAAACAATAAGGATACAACATTACGGTCTAAACATTTGGGTGAAAATAAACCAGAGCAAAAAAAAACTACAGAATTTGGTTATTGAGTAGAACTACCACTCGTGGAAAAAAGCTATTTTTATGTCTGGCTGTGGCTGCTTTGACAGTCTGGAGTCGCCTTCCAGAGGGAAGTGCTTTGAAGAGTTTGTGGCCAGGGTGAGAGGGTTCAGAGATGATCTTACCCACTTGCTTCCTGGCCCTTGCAGTGTACAGTTCGTCAATGGGGGGAAGGTTGCAGCCAACAACCTTCTCAGCTGTGCGAACGATCCGTTGCAGCCTCTGGATGTCGTGCTTGGTGGCTGAGCCAAACCAGACCATGATGGAGAAGTTGAGGACGGACTCAATGATAGCAGTATAGAATTGGACCATCATTGCCTGTGGCAGATTATGTTTCCTCAGTTGCCGCAGGAAGTACATCCTCTGTTGGGCCTTTTTGACTGTGGAGTCGATGGTGGTCCCCCATTTAAGGTCCCTGGAGATGATGGTTCCAAGGAACTTAAATGACTCCACAGATGTGACTATGGTGTTGTTGATGGTGAGTGCGGGGAAGGGAGGGGGAGCTCTTCGAAAGTCTACAATTAGTTCGACTGTCTTAAGAGCATTGAGCACCAGGTTGTTGCGATGGCACCAGGACGCGAACTGTATCACTTCCTGTCTGTAGGCAGATTCCTCCCCATCCTGGATCAGTCCAATCAGGGTTGTGTTGTTAACATATCTTTCTGTTTCTTTCTTCGCAAGAGATCTATGCTCATTCCCATAGCTCCACACAATAATGAATGTTTGCCCCTTAATCTATTGTATGCTATCTACTCCATTTTATGTCACTGCTATATATTCATGACCTGATTTTGTTCTTCAAACCCCTTCTTGATATCCATCTGAAATAACTCCACGATCTTAAAGCTTTTACCAGCTCACCCGTCAGTCCTCTACATTCTGAAGAAAATAGCTGCTGGCTAACTTGTTTCTACAGTTTCTTTGTGGCTTTATTGAATGACTAGATACCTGCTTTTATTCATTTTTTGGGATGTAGGTATCACTGGCAAGGTCAGCATTTACTGTTCATCCCGAATGTGTCTGGAGTGTCTTTGGTGAGCCTTTCTTCAACTGCTGTAGTCCTTGTGGAAGAGGTACCACCTACACAGTGCTCCTGGAGAGAGAGTTCCTGAACTTGGATCCAGTGATAGTAAAGAAACAACGACATATACAAGTCAGGCCGGTGTGTTTGACTTGGGGGAGACTGCAGGTGGTGGCATTCCCATGTTCGTTTTGCTGGGACTAAAGCTCCAACACAAATATGTCAGGAATGGTTTTCAGCTTAACACCATGAAATTGCCCATTAGTCCTGAAATAACATAGGTTTAGAATGGGCGTGAAAGCAAGTTTTCAGTTGTTCTTGGAGACACCGCGTGATGTATTTGGTGCATGTCAATTTTGGCAATGCTTCCATTGGGCTACCTAGACAAGTATTCAAGGATTTGACACAAACAATTTGGAATTGGAAATAATTTATAACTTGAAATAGATGGAACGTTCTTCGTGAATGTATTTCCCTTGTTTCACTTATGATTAATTTCAACCTTTCGTGGCCCATTCCAAAAGAAAAACTTTAATTTACCAGCCAGGACATGGGCTGTTTTAGATCTTAATTAATGATCCAGGATTAATTGGTAATTGGTAACCCCATGAACTTTTGATTATTTGCATTGATTACGTTGATTTCAATGTGATGATCCTAACACAAAATCTAGGCTTGCATAAAACCAAAAAGTGAGAGGGGGAAGTTCCAATACAGATGTGCGGGGCAATTTCTTTACACAGAGAGTGGTGGAGGCCTGGAACGCATTACCAGGGGTGGTGATGGAGGTAGATACGATAGTGGCATTTAAGAGGGTTTGAGGTTGGAACGTGGAAGTGCAGGGAATAGAGGGATTTGGATCATGTACAGGCAGATGAGATCCGATCAGCTTGGCATCAAGTGTGGTGTATTGTTCTATATTCTTTGTAAAACCTGTTGTAATGGCTTGGCAACAATGGAAAACTGGAAAATTAGATGAAAAGGTATAACTGAGGACAAAAAAACGGAAAGCATTTAAACAAAGAGCTTTTAGTATATTATCCATTCAAATGGAAAACAAATGGTCCTGGGAAAGAGAGCTGTTCATATCCAGTTTGGTTTAGTACAGAGATAAGGCATGGAAACAGGCTCTATCGGCCCACCATGTCCACCCACACCACCCATTAATCACCTGTTCATGTGTAAGAAGGAACTGCAGATGCTGGTTTAAACCGAAAATAGACACCCAGAGATGCTTCCTGTCCCGCTGAACCACCAGTTCATGTCTGAAGAAGGGTCTCGACCCGAAATGTTACCCATTCCTTCTCTCCAGAGATGCTGCCTGTCCCACTGAGTTACTCCAGCATTTTGTGTCTACCTTCGATTTAAACCAGCATCTGCAGTTCCTTCCTACACACCTGTTCATGCTAGTTATATGATACCCCACTTTTCAATCCACTCCCAACACCTCAGTGGCAATTTTACATAGGCTATTTAACCATCAAACCTGCACGCCTTTGGAAGGTGGGAGGAACGCAGAGCACCCAGAGGAAACCTATGCAGTCTGAGGGAGAACGTGCAAACTCCACGTAAACAGCACTTGAGGTCAGGATCAAACCCAGGTCCTCAGTACTGAGTGGCAGCAGCTCAAGCAGTTTTTGCCACTGTGCCACCCTTCAACTAAATAACTAAAAAGGTGAAGTATTGTACTGGATAAAAAGAATCATACTCTGTGCACAAAGATTGGTAAACGTTTGAATTCTCCATGTACCAGGTAACTGCAGAGAATAGCAGGAAGTTAATAAAGAGGGAGAAATAAATAATGGAAATAAAGTAGCAGGAAATCTATGAAAGATTGTTCATTCTTCAAGAGATAGGTAAAAACAGGCAATACGTACCGTAATACTGAAAGCAAATTTTGATCACATCAGAAGTAAGACAGGAGAAATTGTAATCAGAAATATTAAATGGCTGAAGCATTGAATATCTTGGTATCTACTTTCACATAAAGGCACTAATGAAACATATAAAATATAATGAAAAGCAATGGACTTAATAAGAACGAGGAACAAAATAATTAATATTATTAATAAGAGGGTAGTTGGGTAATTTATGGGACTAAAAATTGATTGATTCCTTCTATCAGATTTTATAAATTCTATATTTTATATTTATGGCCCATAGTTGTTCATGACCTTGGGTTCCAGAAAAAGTAGTTGGCACGTAACCTTTTTGAATTTTCTTGAACATCCTTATGATTTGGAATACTAAAACGCACAGGAGGAATGAGAAAGGATTAGCCTGCCACTTTTGTGGGAGAAATGGTGAAATCTATTATTAAGGACGTTGTCACAAGATGCTTGGAATAACATGATATGAAATAATAGAGGTCAGGATTATTTATGAAATGTAATTTCTGTTTGACAAATAAATGTAATATTTAACTTGCAAGTTAGGTAGTTAAATAAGCAAGTTGGATATATAATATTTGATTTTTCAAAGCTTTTCAATAAGGTAAGTCTTGAAAATTATTACAGGTTACAAGGGCTGATTGACTGATAATGATATATAAGCATGTCTAGACGTTCTGTTGAAGAACTTAAAACAGAATATCGGAATAATTGGGTTAAATTCAGGTTGATCAATGTGGTGTTGCAAGAAGTTGTATAAGTTTGAGATCCGGAAGAAAAGATTGAATGAAACTTCATAGAGTCAGAGAGTCTATGCTGTCATACAGCATGGAATCAACTTGGCCATGCTGAAACATAGAAACATAGAAAATAGGTGCAGGAGTAGGCCATTCGGCCCTTCGAGCCTGCACCGCCATTTAATATGATCATGGCTGATCATCCAACTCAGTATCCCGTACCTGCCTTCTCTCCATACCCCCTGATCCCTTTAGCCACAAGGGCCACATCTAACTCCCTCTTAAATATAGCCAATGAACTGGCCTCAACTGACCTAGATGTCCATCTACTCTAATTCCACCTGCCCATATTGACCCATATAGGTTTAAATTTTCGTATCCATGTACCCGTCCAAATGTCTTTTAAATGTTATTATAGTACCTATCTCAATTACCTCCTCTACCAGCTCATTCCATATACCTTCCTCCCTCTATGTGAACATGTTGGCCCTCAGCCTCCTATTAAATTTTCCCCTCCCACCTTAAACCTATGTCCTCCAGTAAAAGACTCTGTATTCACCCTACCTATTCCCCTCGTGATCTTATAAACCTCTATGAGATCAGCCCTGGTCCTCCTGTGCTCCAAGGAATACGATCCTAGTCTGCCCACCCTCTTCCTATAGCTCATCCCAGCAACATCCTCGTAAATCTTTTCTGCATTCGTTCCAGCTTAACAACATCTTTCCTATCGAAGAGCAACCAAAACTGAACACAATACTCCAAATGTGGCCTCTCCAGCATACAACTGTAACATATATCCCAACCTCTGTACTCAATACTCTGACTGCTGAAGGCCAATGCACCAAAAGCTTTCTTGACCACCCTATCTACCTGCGATGCCACTTTCAAGGAACTATGTACTTGCACTCTGAGATCCCTCTGTTCCACAACACCACCCAGGGCCGTGTAATTCACTGAGAGGCTCCTGTCCTGGTTTGACATTCCAAAATGCAACATCTCACACATCTATGTGCATTAAGCTCCAATAACCATTCCTCAGCCACTTGCCCAGCTGATCAAGATCCTGCTGTCATTTTTGATAACCTTCTTCACAGTAATACCACCCACTTTAGTATCATCTACATACTTGCTTATCATGCCTTCTACATTCTCATCCTAAACATTGATGTTAACCACAAACAATAATGGGCCCAACACTGACCCCTGAGTCACAGGCATCCAGTCCAACAAACATCCTCCCATCATCACCCATGAAGCCAAATCTCTGTCCAATTGGCTTGCTCTCCTTGGAATCCATGCGATCTAACCTTCCAGAGCAGCCTTCCATGTGAAACCACACCTAATGCCTTGCCATATAGATAACGCTCCTCAATGCTTTTGATCATTTCTTCAGAAGTATCCAAGTTTGAAGACATTACGTGGCTTGGAGAAAAGTGTGTGCTTGAGAACGAAACAAACAATCTGTAAATGGATCTGTATAAGAAAATAACTGTAGATGATGGTACAAATCGATTTATTCACAAAATGCTGGAGTAACTCAGCAGGTCAGGCAGCATCTCGGGAGAGAAGGAATGGGTGACGTTTCGGGTCGAGACCCTTCTTCAGACCCTTCTTCAGTCTGAAGAAGGGTCTCGACCCGAAACGTCACCCATTCCTTCTCTCCCGAGATGCTGCCTGACCTGCTGAGTTACTCCAGCAGAATGTAAATGGATCTGGACAGACGAAGCAAGTGTAGAAGCAGCCAGCAGATGGCCATAATGTCAGGAGAAGGAATTTCTTCAGTTTGGTAGGAAGAGTAGGAAAAGAGAAAGAAGAGAAGATGACAAATGGTCAAATATTGACATGCACGGCAATTTCACAAAACACTTTAACATCCAAACAAAACAGATATTCTAGAAGCAGTATGTTTGTTGGTCCTATTGCAAAGGTGTAGCAAAATTAAAGTAAGGATATTTTTGCCTCAATTTTTACAGTGCTTTGGGGAGATGACATAAACAATCATGTAAATATCTGGGCTCTTTGCCTGATGAAGATTTGGAACAGTTTTGGTGAATGCTGTTGATGTAGTTGATTATGTATTTGATCTTTGGTTCCTCTGTCACAAATCCTGCAGAAGCAAAACTTATAAACATGATATTGGTTCATGTATTGCTGATATGAGTAAATATCTTGGATACCTCAAAGTTATCTATTTTAGTTTCAATTCAAGTTATATCATTCATTGACAACATTAAATTCTAGATTGATTGCAAATGAATGCATTATCTGCATCAAATCATAGAAACCTTCTGGCACAGAAAGAAGTAATTTGCCGCTTAGTTTAGAGACAGCACGGAAACAGGCCCTTTCGGCCCACCGGGTCCGCGCCGACCAGCGATCCCCGCACATTAACACTATCCTATACCCACTAGGGACAATTTTTACATTTACCAAGCCAATTAACCTACAAACCTGTATGTCTTTGGAGTATGGGAGGAAACTCATATTCAAGAATGGAGGAAACTCTCTAGCATTCAAGAGAGAGCTAGATAGAGCTCTTAAGGATAGCGGAGTCAGGGGGTATGGGGAGAAGGCAGGAACGGGGTACTGATTGAGAATGATCAGCCATGATCGCATTGAATGGCGGTGCTGGCTCGAAGGGCCGAATGGCCTCCTCCTGCACCTATTGTCTATTGTCTATAAACCGAAGATCTTGGCGAAAACCCATGCAGGTCACAGGGAGAACATAAAAAACTCCGTACAGACAGCATCCGTAGTCGGGATCGAACCCGGGTCTCTGGTTCTGCATTCACTGTGATGCAGCAACTCTACCGCTGCGCCCAATGGTGTCCATGCCGGCTGAAATAAGAGTTTCAAAAGCTAATCCCACTGCACTGCTCTCAATCCATAGCCTTGATGACGATGGCACTTAGCGTGCATCCCATTACTCTATAAATGCCATGTGATATTTGCTCCCGACACCCTTTGAAGCAGCAAATTCCAAATCCTCGTGATTCTTCGGGCACAAAGAAACCATTCCCTATCCACCCTCTAATACTTGGACCAATTTCCTTGTGACAGCGGGGGTTAAATAAACTAAAAGGGTCAGCTGTGGAGGTTTGCATCTGTCATTCCATGCAACCCTTTATTGTTACAGCTAAAAGCATAGGACACGTTTTCTTCAGCATATGTGTGTTAGTTCCCAAGGACATTTGTGTTGCTGACTTTTTCTTCCCCAAATAGTAATTGTCGAATTCTTGTGGTTGTGACTAATTTTTCTTTGGTGGTAATGTGTGTTTTACAAGGGTTTGTGGAGTTTGTGGGTTTGTTTGTTTTTTAAGTTAAAGTGTGTGAAGTGTATTCTCAGTTGTATCTCCTCTTGACTCTTTGCCTTTCTACAGCAGACTCTCTATTTCTGAAATCCCATTGTTTTAATATTAGTCCCCACAGCACATTTAATTGTATAATGCTCCTCGTTGTCAGAACTCCACATCACTTTTCAATTTATTTGTCCGTAACTGGTTATTTAATATCTGAAGTGATAGGCAACATGCTCTAATTACATGTAAAAATGGCACGCAAGTCTGTCATTAATTTAACTTCAAAAACGCCCACAGTAAGTATGTTTTAGCGGCATTTTTACGACTAATATCTAAGGACAGTGCTCCTCTTCTGATTTTCATTTCCTATTTATCCTGTTCATTTATGTTAGCCCCCCACTAAATTGACATTCTATATAACTTCTAACGAATATCATGCGTGATGATATTATAAAGACAGGGGAGACCATTGGCTTTTTAAAAGGAAATAACTTTTTTCAAACTTTCAATCTATGCATCAAAATAAGATTGCAACTTGCACCTTTGTAATATTTGGTTGTACAGTATGTAGATGATTTGGGACGCATGGAGAAAATGTTGGCATCAGTTTGCAGGTCAGGCAACATCTGTGGATAGGAAAGTGATTGATGTTTTAGGTCCAAAACCCTTCGTCAGAACTGAGAAAGTGCAAAAAAACAGGTTAGGTGTTACTAAGACAGAGGCGGAGGTTGGATGGGGAGAACAAAGGAAATATTCATGATAAAGTGAGACCAAATGCGTTTATGGGGCTGACAGATTTCCTATGTTCTTGGCATCTCACCTCCACCAACAACTTCCAATGAAAATTAACCATTTTTCTCTCCTTCCCAGACTGACAAATGGGCTTGGATGTGAAATGTTAACTGCGGTTCTTTTCACAGATTCTGGCTGACCTGCTGAGTAATTCCAGCATTTTCTGTTTTTATTTCAGATTTCTGGCATCTGCAAGTTTTAACTTCCCATGGCCTCTGATCCCATCTTCCCGATCTTGTCACTGGTCTCAAAGTTTTCTCACAGCTCTATATTTAGAATGTAAAAGGTATACAATGAAAATGTTCAATGCCTCTTCTCTTACAAAAATAAGTTCAGCAATGAAAAGTATTGGTTGAAATTTATTACAATTTTTGATTGTCAATTTTTAATTCAGAACTTTTAATTATACTGATCTTAATAAGGAGTGTAGATATACTTTTGGACAGGTTAGGTGCTACATTATTCCAGATTCAGATTCAGACTATTCATATACAACTGAGTGGATTCTCCGTGGATTGTCACCGTGTCATGGTGGAGAAGCTTGTGTGGTCCTGAGATCCTGAGAGCGATGCCGTCTGGAGCTGTGCTCCTGGTGGGGTCACCCATGGCGGTGAGGTCGAGGGGGAGGTCCCTGACAAAGAGCAATCCAACCAAGACCTCAATGGTGAAACAGGCAGAGGATGACGGCTGACTTTAGTGGAGTGTCACAACGGCTGGGAAGGCGGATGAAGGCTGCAGTGGGCAGGTGCTATAGACGGGAAGGTAGACACTCCCGCCCCCACGAGTCTCGGGCAGATGAGGCTCGTCAGCCTGGGAAGGCAGTCCATCTAGGAGAGAGAAAACTCTGATCTAAAACCTCCACTGCCTTGTGGCCATATCCAGTCATGGAAAAGGCTCCAGGAGCAAACCTCAAGAAAAATCCAGAGTTGGAGTCCCTAAGGCAGTTGGTCGTTGTCTACAACCTCGTTCAGGCAGCTCCTGCGATGGCGCTGGTGCCAAACTGTAACGGCTCTGCTGTTCCTTTGGATCGATCAGCGACGTGGAGAGGGGGGACGTGCTGCACGGGCAACAGCCTGTCTTTCATATGACATCGCCCAGGCTTGCATCCGACCACACATCAACGCTGCTCTTGCCGAGGTTTGGAGCAAGCAGCCAACAACCAGGATGCATCACCCATGGTCAGCCATGACCGAGGGGGACCTTAAACTTAAATATCAGAGTGCAATGAAATTTCTTGTCACTGCATACATACAGTGATGATAAATGCAACCAGAAATACAATGATGATTGCAAAACCACTAAACATTATAGTGCAATCCAAAATTATGCAAACAAAAAATTAGTGTGCAGTAAAGAAATAACTGAATGAGGTAGAGTTAAAGGTGAGACAGAGCAAGTCTGGGAGTGGAGTGTGAAAGGGGTGATTGTTTCAGGAGTTGGAATGCAGCAGGGAAAAAGCAATTCTTAAGTCTGGTTGCCTCAGTGTTCAAGCTGCTGTGTTGTCTCACAGAAGGTAGAAGAGAGAAAAAGGAATGGCCAGGGTGGCAGACAGCCTTGAAGATACTTGCAGCCTCCCTGATGTAATGCTCCAAGATGATGGGCTGGATGAATGGTGGAGAATGATAGATCTATCCTTTTTAAGTGGCTTTCGTTGGGATGGATGTACAACTTAGCTGGTGCTTTGACATAGAGTAGTCAGATGATTGAAGTCTCAAGACACAATAATTACTCCCTTTTACACAAAACTATGGCACTCGATACTTAAATGTGTGATCCCAAATTTGGGGATTGTCTAGTTTCTTTCCTGAGCTGTAAGAACTAGTTTAGTTCCGCTCTAGCGCAAGATAGGTACACCTGTGCGGTACTGTCATCAGTAGGTAACTTTACCTGATTGAACCAATTTGCTTTGTTTCCCATGGTGGAACACTCCACCTGGTGGACCAGCTGAAGAACTGATGCAGCTTCACGCGAGAGCAGGATCCGTGGCTGTGATTGTTTCTCCATATATGAACCAATATCACAACAAATAACTTGTATATGACCAACCAAAGAGTCACATTTACTTCCATAGCTGAAATAAGGCTGAATTAAGAAAAAAGAAATGCTATTCCACTCCAATAACTGACGTTTTGCCTAGTTTTGAAACATTATTTGTTTTTCTACAAAACAAATGGAGCATGTTCCAATTCCAGGGTCTGCTTAAGCTATTATATCATATCATATATATACAGCCGGAAACAGGCCTTTTTGGCCCTCCAAGTCCGTGCCGCCCAGCGATCCCCGTACATTAACACTATCCTACACCCACTAGGGACAATTTTTATATTTACCCAGCCAATTAACCTACATACCTGTACGTCTTTGGAGTGTGGGAGGAAACCGAAGATCTCGGAGAAAACCCACGCAGGTCACGGGGAGAACATACAAACTCCTTACAGTGCAGCACCCTTAGTCAGGATCGAACCTGAGTCTCCGGCGCTGCATTCGCTGTAAAGCAGCAACTCTACCGCTGCGCTACCGTGCCGCCCTTGATTATTATTTGATAAATAATTACTGTTCTGCTCAAACTGTTATATAAAGTTTATATCAGAGATTCAGTACACTCTTGTTCTTGTTTAGGACGTTTGGAACCAAACGTTATGTTGGGTTATGTTGTTGAATTGTGACTATATCATTGGATATGTTGTTGAATTGTGACTATGTCAGTTAACAACAAATGATATGCAGTGGTATCAGGCTCAGATCTAGTGGTCCAGCAAGGGTTGAGCTGGTTAGTATAACATGTGGGTTAGTTGTTTTGTAGAAGAGATTTTCAATCCTTGCACCATGTTTAAAAAAAATCACTTTAAAACAATGGTATATTAAATTGGATCATCAATTTATCAATTGACATTATCCATAACATTGCCATTGTAAGGTTATTTCCATCAGTTGAACTTTTCTATTTCCGGACATTTACAAGGATAGTATTTATTGTCTTTGTTCAATTGCCCATGCAAAGGTCTGAGTGTGCCCTATTTTTGAACCGCTGCAACCCATGGTGAAGTTTCAATGACAAGAGTTTGGCCCAGCAGTGGTGATAAAATCCTGGTAATTGCTGCATCGTCAGTTCCTTCTCAAGCAGCAGTGAAATGAAACAAAATGAAGTCAACAAAGGATGCTTCTCCAATAACGTGATCAGCAACACCCAGGCCCTGGCGAAACCAGGGCCACTCAACTGTAGACTTCACCAGAGACATGGTCCAAACATGCACTTGTAGTGAGTCCGATAGCGATGGATGCTGCAGTCAAAGTTTATTATACAGCTCTAAAAACCCCGTGACAATTCGCAACACTCAAAACCCTAGACTACCACCTAACGTCTTACCTAAAAGGGTTCCAACGCTAGACTGACGAATCTACCGCGCTAACCCACCTCGTGACCTCGCTAGCCAATCCGAGGGTTCGAACCCTTCCAACCAATCCCCATGTCCCTACACACTAAAGAATTCAATTCCAGAGCTGAAGTGAGAATGAAACCCCATGACACCAGGAAAGGATTGGACTATGTAATACATCAAAGAATCCTGAGAAAAGTGAGGCCAGTGTGTAGCAAGTGGAATCTACTATAATGGCGAGAGTGAAACATTATGTAAAGAAAGACGGATATGGTTGTTGGAGGTCAATTGTCCCAGCCAAATGCAATACTGTTCCCAAGACCAGTCCTGTGTCCAACCATCTCCAGGGATAATGCGATAAGCATGCAGAGAATGATCGGTGATAATAGAGAAATGGATTTTGAATAAAGGCTGACTGTGGGAAAAATTTGGAGGAAATCTTGAAAAATTAATTGAGGAATATGCAGTCTACAGACTATATAGTCAAACAGAGAACAAAGTAACATTTAGGTGGAAGGTGATGCCAGGAATTCTGATTGAAAATGAGAACAATGTCGTATGGCGGTACCTATTGAAGTGTCTGTAAGCATATTAATGTTGGTGCTTGAAAAGGCAAATGACACGAGATACTATTTAATGCAGTCAGTGACTGTCAGCTAACAACCATTTTAGATGCAATAGAGCAACACAAATCACTCTATTTGGTGTACTTAATTCTAAAGATACACTCACGCATATTTAGATTACAGTGCTTCCTCTTTAAAAACATAGAAATAAACCATACAAACCAATGACTGTTTTTGTACCATTATATAATTAGTTAGCTATTTTACCACAGTGTACGTTGTAAATTCAATTAACCTAAATCAACTTGATCACTGGTTCCCTGTTTAGTGAACTTGTTACTATGAGCTGCACTTGCACTTCTGACATATTCACTTCCAGACACGGGCAATGATAATTCCACTAACACTGATAATTCCAGTCCATCATATCTCCAACTAGGTAATGCAAACATTTGATCTTGGGGTTTGTTCTTTCAACATAATTGTCTTCATAACTATGAATACATTGGGTTACATAATTTTGTGGGTCAACTCAGTCACTACTTTCTACTTCCCCCATCTCCCCCCCCCCCCTCCCCACATCTTTTAGATGTGCAGGTTGTAGGCTGTCTGCGTCTGTAGATTGACCCTTGTGTATAGGCGAGCGGTAGAATCTGGGAGGAATTGATAATAAAATATGGGGAGAATAAAGTATAAACAAGGACCTGCAGATGCTTGTTATACAAAATAAGACACAAACTTCTGAAGAGAATAAAGTTTGGATTGG